>NC_045681.1:13255491-13558997 GCF_003331165.1 Xiphophorus hellerii
ATTACGACGGGAGGGTTACTCAATTCAGCACTCTGTCTACTTCTACTTGGATCTCTTCATATCAGATCTATATTATGGATCTTGCAAAACAAACTGAATTATTGGATCAGGGTCGCTGAGGAAACAACTGCCAATAGTTGATATGATAATGCTCACAGAGATAGTTTCTTCTTCTGTACAGTAACAGAAGAAGGTCTCAGAATCCAGCCAGAATCAGAAAACACAAAAAAACTATAACTAATTTCTAATTCTAATTCTATTTCTAGTGAAAATGGTCGAGAGATTCTTATTCCATGTCCCTTAATATCATATTTCCAGTACAGAAATAATGCAAATCATTGTACAAAGTTATTTTTTAAAAATCTGCACAAAAAGATCAATCATTTTTACTGAGTGTTATTCAATCATGAGAAAATATTTGGAAAAAAAAACGTCATTATTGTAAAATGGCAACATGTCTGTAAGTATACAGAATGTTAAGAGAAATTTAGTACAGAGAAAGCGAGCTGCAAAAATAAAAAAAATGAAGGACCTGAGAGAATTATTTCCAGTTTTGGCTTCTCAGGATAAAAGGGAAATCCACAGCAGAATTCCTAGACTGGAAACTTCGCTCAAGGGGCTGATCTGTAATTAATGAATTTGCAGTGTCTTCCTTCAGGAACATAAGATGGAAAATACTCTTGGCCTTATAATTTAATTTCTCTTTTAGTCCAGTCTTCTTTTTATCTCTGTTTCTACTCTATTTTAGAGAATAGAAATCGGTTGTGGAACCAATGAGTCAAGCCGCTAGAAATCGATATCTGTCAAGCTTCCCTGATGCAATCTGATTGACAATTGGCAGGTCAAACACTGAAAAATATATTTTTTTCTTTGATTTCAATAAATTTATCAGAAAAAGTGATAGATTTTGGCCTGTTCCCCCCCCCACATACTTTTAAGTTCTGTAAAAACTAAAAATTTGATTACTTTCTAGATTTTGCATACAAGTTATAAACATTTCTCATCTATCTTTGCTTATGGGATGATCCACGTGTGCGACTTCTATTCCACATCTGTTCCTGGACACTAATATCACATTTTTTTCTTTGGTTTCACTTGTCTGGCGCAACGTGAAAGGTTTCTGACTTTAATTCGAGCAGTAAAAGGGGATAAATGCTTTCTGAAAGTGATGCTAACGCCATGACAAGTTTTTCGATGATGATTTATCACAGGGAAACATATGTGCTCTGGTCTGTGGGTATGCGTTAGTGGCCTGGCCTGGATTTTAATGTACTATATCTATTTCATGACGAAAATACAGACATACCTCAATATCAACTGCAATGAATTTAATGGTGCTCATGTACTGTGGGAAATACCTAGTCTGAAAGTATCCACAACAACTGCAGACAAAAATCACTCTCAATCACTTGTGGGAAACCCTCAAATATGTGATGGTTTGGCTCTTCCCAGGAATGATGGACACATTTATGCCTGCTCTGGTAGTCACATCAAACATGTCCTGAAATCTTTAGTCATTTCTTCAAGTGATGTTCATAGTTTTTTAGGCATTTTAAAAAGCAAAGAATGTAAGTGGGATTGGAAATAAGCAGCTGCAAATTCATTATATACTCAGGTTTGGTTTTGTTTCTGATCAAGTCTGACAAAGTCCATAAAAAGATTTAGACTGATGTTAAAATCATGAGGAAGAAAAGGAACTACACAGTTGAAATGAAGTGACAGATTTAACATTTATATAAGTATTTGATTAACTATCAATAAGAACATCGCTTCAGAATTAGATATTTTTTGTCATATTTTACTTTTGTAAAAGCCTTTTCTGATTTTTTTGATGGTCATGGCTTCCAGCACAGGAAATCCCCAAACAGTCAACAAATTAAATTGTTATCCAAGACCAGTAAAATTTAAAAATTATGGCCATGTTATCGTTCACTTAACCATGGGCAAGACCACTGACTTAAGTAAGGTCATTCACAGACAGCAGTAGCTTGTAGTAGTAGTAGGAATTGAGTGGAAATAAGAAATGCATAAAGTACTTTCTTTTTCCGCAGACCACGCTATGTAAGCGGTCTGCACTTGTACAGTGTTTTGTCAAGTCCATGGAACTCCAAATCACTTCACACTACATTCTGTCATTTGCCCAGAAAAAGGATAATTTTTCAAGAGCACATGGATTTCCAACAACCAAATTTCCTGTTTTAATCAGAGATGACATCACAAGCATCTTACCTGGGCTAAGAAGTAAAAAGGGTTGGCTGTTGTTCATTAAAGACTCCTCTTTTCATATGAAAGAAAATTTGCATTTCATGAAAAAAAAATCTAATCCACTTTGTTTGAGGTCCAGTATAAAGTTTACACCATCTAGCAAATGACACCAGCTGTGTCATTTGCTAGTGTTGGTTCACTGTATTTGATAAAGTAAAAAGTAAGCGCAGTCATCTATCAGGGATTCTTGGAGCACTTCATGCTTCAGCCTGTTCATAATGTTTTACGGAGACTCTGGTTCACTTCTCCAGCAGTTCACACTTCTGCCTTAACCATCTTTATTCACTATAAGCCATGTTCATCAAAAACACCAACAATGAAGGCTATCAATGTATGTCTGTTTCTATAAATCTGTTTTACAATTTTTTGTTTGTGACGCTTTCTTTGAGGCTTGGTGCCTGATAAGCTCCTGTGCGAGCTTATCAGGCTCCTGAAAATTCTTTGTTTGTAAGGTTGGATAGTACTAGCACTTATTTTCCTCTAAAAATCACACAATCAAGCGGCTTGAAACAAACTTTAGGTTTTAGGCTAAGTTAAAAAGACAAGGAGTGAAATGGGATCCACTTGAATTATTAATACAAAGGAAAAAAAACTGAACCATTTGTAGAAAACGCTCCTCTTCTTTTCTTATGTCCATTATATCATTAGACTGGGAAGTTCCATTTTCTACAAGTAGTCTATTGTTTAAAGTTTTACTGTTTAAATATTTGTCATTGATACAGAAACACTGCTCTTGAGTGACTCCTTTACACTTTAAAAAGTGATATATATATATATATATATTTTTTTTTTCACTTTAGCATAATGTCCCATAAAAATAATGTCCCTTATCATTCTACCTAGCAAAGGCTTCAATAGTTGTACCATTTCGGATAAACAAGACCAGACTCAGACCCCTAATCAAACTGACCTTCTCTCTTCCTCTACAGTTGTGGTTCCTGTGCGAGCTTATCAGGCTGATAAAACCTTCTGCCTCCTTTCCAAGGAGCCTTGGAGCTCTCAGGGCCCCTTAGGGCTCTGAAGAGGATAAAGGCTGTCTCTCAGGGCTTATCTCTTCCTCACCCGGAGCAGGAGCCAAGGCCAGCCAGGTGGGCATCACTGCAGCTCGTCAGCCGCATGCCAACTCCAGCAGCTATCACTCGTTAGTCTTGTAGCCTTGGGCTATTTGCCTGAGTCCCCTCCATCACTATCTGCATTTGGCAGCCAGGGTCAGCAGACACTGAGGAGCAAATGTTGGTGTTATGTGAAAGATTACTGAAGAGCAAAGTGTTTATTTCGAACGGTTTTAAGACAGAAAGTATTTCCTTTGAGAAAACTATCTGGAAGAAACTTCCCTGAAAGCATACGTAACATCAGATATTCAGATAAATGTTTGATTTCAGAGTGTTGGGAATATTTACATGTGTACTAGCGTGGATTGGATCCCTGAAGTTATTATGTGTGCATTTAGGTATGAAGGAAGTTCATTAGTGATCTTATCCAGCTTATTAATCTTTAGGGCGAAAAATGTCTTTGCAAGAGCGCCGAATCAGCAGAACGGGAAAGGTAACCATAGGGAGCGGATTCATAAAATATGAAATGTATATTTTTAGTTTCCAGGAAAAAGCTGAGAGCTACGATATCAAAGGAAAGAATGAATATTAAACAGATTTATACATTTTTCTAATTCTGATGGCAAAAGCTGAAAACTTAAGTCCAATGAGGGTGTGCCTTTATCTTTCAGTGGGAAGGGTTCCCAACACCTTAAACTGGAAGCAGGAGAGCAAATCCTCTATGTCAACCAAGTCTTAAAAAAAAAAAAAGATTTTGAGTACAATTTCATAGCATGGTAAACAAAGAGAAAAATAATTATTTGTTTGGGTATATATTAACATGAAATGCAGGGGTGATAGTTTCTAGTGAGGTAACAAAATACAATAAAAGCTTGTTGTTGCATACATGGTTAAAATCCAGAGTTATCTCTTCATTTGACCAACAAACTGACTTATATTATGAACATGCACAGTGAAATATTATTTAAAGTCAAGCTCATGTAGGTAGACAGTTTTATTGTGCCACAATACATAAAATGAAATCAAGCAGAAAGCAATCTGACACCACTTTAAATTCATGTTTACTTTGCTGCCGATCACATTTCCAGACTGCTGCTTAAAACAGGAGACGTAACACAAGTGGTTTTCTGGTTTGCATTTTTTTAGGGTTAGCAATGTGCATCAAGTGCACTGAGGGGTACAAGCGAATACATGATCAATTTAGTTCAAAAGAAACCAACGGTGGATCCTTTACATATCAAAGCTGCAGAACAAGAAAGCTTATGTTCAGGATTTTTCACTGTAAGCTGTACACAAAATCCACTCAGTGCCAAGTTTATGAGAGCTGCGGTGAGAATTACACATGTAAACTTGCAATGAATACTTAATTTCTTTTCTTTGGATCTCAGTCTCTGTTGTTTATCTCAGTGAGTGTCATGTTTCTTAAAGGCATTGACACAGTGACCATGGTTCACTTACCAGTAAAGGAAATTTTTTTTTAATGGTTTGTGTTGTTTTGCCACAAAAAAAAGAAATCTGTGGCATACAATGGAATTTTTACAACAAGCCCACAGAGCAGCATGAAAGAAAAACAACACTGGACTAAAAAAGGGACCACTGAGAATCTATAAGAATAAAGCACTGACAAACTGGCAAGCTCCAAAGACCTTCAGACTCACACATCATAGGCCTGAGGATTCCCCGAGTCAAAGAGTGGGAAGGTGTGAAGGCCCAGTGGTGGAGGTGGGAAAAAGGGCAGCAGAATGATGCATGAGGTGCAGAGAAAGGGCAGGGCTTTGATGAGGGAGACTTTGACATCCCTGGGAATCTAACTGACAGGTGCAGACAGGACTGTAGCAACAAGAAGAGTGCAGTTACTTTAGCTGCACCGTGCAAGGCTGGGGAAGATGGGGGAAGGAGGGAAAAGACAACAAAGAAAAGACCAACTGTGACAAATTTGTGGACCTTTCCAGGTTAAAGGCATTAACCCATGAAAGGTGTGGAGAGGAGGTTGTGTGCTCATTGTTTATAGATTTTGATAAGAAAACCTTTACATTTTGGGGCGTAATATATTTTAGTTTCCAACATTAGAAACCAACATGTAGCCAACACTTTACAGAGGTAGTCTTGATTTTAAAATCTGAAACACTAATTGGTTCAAGTTTGCAGTGGAATACATCATCACGCCTCCTGCTTAAAGTGGAAAACTGCTAATCTCTGCATCAATTTCTTCCACTTTTACATGAACTCATGTTTCATTTCCAACAATTTAAACGGCAAAGGTCAAAAGACTTTCATGTTCTAAAAATTGGTTTTCCTCTTTTTTTCCTAATGGAAAATCTTTACCAGAATATACAAATCATCAAAACATTATATAAAAATTATTTTAGAGTACTTGTGTTACGTATAAAAATTTTAAAATAAGTTAACGTGACTTTGCTGCTTATTTAAATTTACAAGTATCATTAATGGAAGTACAATGGCAAACAGTGTTTCAGTTATAGTCTATATAAGCAACATTTGACACACAGCAGTGGTTTTGGTTCATAGAGCACAGTCACAACACATATAAAATGGAACAGACTTCAAAAAATAATTACAATGAATTAGTCTTTTAGCAGTATCACACTGAATACTTAAAGCTTCAAATAAGAACATTTACACAGTGGAAAAAAATAAAAATGATGTTTGTAATAATGTGTTCCACACTTGTTTGCACCCATGCTGTTAAAACTTTGTAAAATACCATTTCATCACTGTTGATGAAATGGTATTTTACAAAGTTTTAACAGCATGGGTGCAGTCCATAGTATACTTCTATTACATTTCACTTCACAAGGTTGGAGCATTCAGAGAGAGAAATAGCTTTGATCGTTTATCTTTAAACAATTTCTTTATAACCAAAACTTTTATTTAATGAAGTGGGTCTGATGTTTCAGCATAAATGATTAGACTTTGGGGGCCATATTTGCAAAGCCAATAAAATGAAAGTAAAATTATAGTTTATAAAATATCTACACTTTTTGACACTTTAGACACTGACACTCTGCCATCCTACCAAAACGACTAAATCACAGGAACTATCTGGCCACCAAACATTTTGTAAATAATATTTCTAAGACCTTAGTACACTTTGATAATTGTTTTCACTATAGCTCATAAAAGGCTGCATAACAATGACTTGTTAGTGCAACTTCTTGCACTTGAACAAAAATGTCAACAGTGACTTGTAAGGGACTTTTCTACCAGTAAGTTTAATCACTGCTCTGCTCATTGGTTGTAACAGACACAGTTATTTATTATTTACTGTCAAGGCATTAATTGGTTTTTGATGGTAAAATATTGTCCGTAATTTGTATCAAAATTGAGTTTGATTCTGTTTAAATTTGAGCAGCGGTAATTTTACTTTGAAAATAAACTTTAATTAAACAAACTCCATGAAAAGCTATGTTCTCTTGGCTTTGGAAAAACCTAATGTGATTAAAAAACATACACTTACTGTTCACATTTGATTTTCATTTCCAAACTTTAATACAGTCTGATCTCTTAGTGTAATGTCGCCACTGTCTAGGTTAATCAAATTAGTTAAACCCAATTTCTCAGAAGACAGTCGCCAAAAAGATGAAAGAAAAGGACATAAACCACAGCATACTTGAAGCTATCAAGTGGAACTCCCTCCACAAAGTTTGGTAACAGTAGTCCACCCTGACTGGAAAAAAACAGCAAATGGTACTCGAGAGAAATCAGGATTTGAATTATCTGTTCAGACAGTAAACTTGGATTTAGGTTTTCCCCATTGTTTAGGTTGGCCACAGAGTCTTGATCCTGTTACAAAACCACACATACCTCGCTGTGCTGCGAGAAAGAGAGAACTGGTGGTGGGAGGGGGTTAGGGGGCAAATCCTAGAGAGGTGAGACACCTAAGCACAAGAGGCGTGCACCCTGGAGATCTCTCAGGTTCCAGCTAAAACACAGACTATTTAAGAAGTAATAATAAAAATGCCTAACCATGTTAAGCTTAAAGGTAAGTATTCTCATAACACCCCCATACAAAGGCACAGGGGAATCCAGTCATTGAAGTGGTTAGGATTAAGCTTCCATCATTCCCTGCAGCAAAACGAGATTGCTTTTCCTACACTTCCAAATTAATACAGACTATGCTGTGTGAAATGCCAAGAATGTTTCAATCTGATTTGACATAAAGGAAGGATTGTTCAATTCCAGTATTTCTAGCTTCCCGTCATTCACCTGTACCCACATACAAATGGACAGGCAGTAAAAATGCCTTCCAGTTGGTTTGAAGAGTTGGGTTGTGCATCATAGTTGACTCTGGCCTCAGGATCTTTGAGCAGATAACAGAGCAGTCTCAGGCCAGATGTGCCAAATTCATAACCCTTTATTATTCAATTACAGCACTCTATTAGGAAGTCAGTTATTAACAACAGCCCACAACTCAAGCTGAGACAAAGATGAGAACAAGGCAGATTCCATCTTTCAAAAGGATATAAAACAGATTAGGACATATAATAATAACCTAATGAGGTTTGACCCTAGGCAAAAGGTTAATGATTGTCTGTTACAAGATGCAGAAACATTTTCAAGAAACTGGTGGTAAAAAAGCTGCAGCAGCACCACGTTTGAGGAAATTACAAATGAGACAAAACCACAACTTGTCACACTGTAGGAATCAAGTGGGTCTCAAAGCAAAACAATGAATGAATGATTCCTGGAAAATGACTAAATCTAAAGACTCAAAGGGGGAAAAGGAAACTTGTGCAACTCCAAAACATATATATGTATAAAAATCAATCTAATGATAAAATAAACATATCCAGGGTGTACTCTGCCTCTCTCCCAACGACTACTGGAGATAAGTGCAATGAGACTGCTGGCATCTAAGAATAAGTGGGTACAGACAGTGGATAGACAGTAGACTTGATGAATGGATAAAATAAACCCAAAACACCTTTACTCCTGGGAGCAAAGAGCCAAAGCTTATATGAATTGCATTTGTTTGTCAAAGACATTCAACAAATGCTCGATCGGGTCGCTGTCACCCTCTTCAAACTGTTCTTTAAACATTTTGTTTGTTTGGTCACAGAATTATCCTCCTGAAAGAGGCCACAGCCATCAGGGTATACAGTTTCCATTAAATTATGTATGCAATCTGCAGCAATCTGTAACTTCCACATGGACAATTTTCAAGCTAAAAATTGCCAAAAATGTCACATTTCCTCCACTGGGTCATCTTCTTCCCATAATGCATCCTGTTATTACATCTTCCCTAGGAAATGGACACACAGGTACCCAGTCATCCATGTGATGTAGAAGAATGTGATTCATCAGTCCTAGTCACCTTATCCTATTGCTCCATGGTTTAGTTCCAATGCTGACATTTCCACATTTGCCACTGGCGAACATTAAAAAGAGAAACCATGTGGAAATCTTGAATGGTAACTTGCTTTAGATATCCATTCTTACACACAATCTCATAAAGAAAAACATATTTTATCTTTTGGTTGTGCCCCCCTTTATACATAATCTCATTGTCTGATCAAGTTTTTCTTCACTCTATTAGGAATAATGCACATCCATCCATCTGTCCATTGTATTCTACTTATGCAATATCAAATTTGAACTCTGAAAATACAAACAATGACTAAACGCCTTAGCTATTAGTGATTGATTTTTTTAGGCATGTTATGGAAATATTCTGACTTACATTAACTTGCGAGGATATAAAACACCCAGTTCAACAGAAGGAGGTGGCTGCCTACTGGATGCCACTGTCCCACTGACGAGGAGGCCCAGAGGACAGCAGGATGGCCCCGCACAATTTCATGGCTTATTCTCTGCAGATGTGTCTGTGGTAGCTCATGCAAAGATTCAGTTTGTCCGCTGACAAGGATGATGGATAGGCTGAGTCCCACAGTGACCAAAAAATGAACAAATCCAAGGAGCAAAGAAGTTTAAACTAAATCTTAGACATGCATTTTAAATTCCTGTGATGAGAATATACAAAGGGAGCTTTGGTTTATGGATAGTATGAATTGCCTAAGAAGCATATTAAAGATATACTGATCTAAGCTTTCCACGGAGAAGTTATTGTTTCCAAATCAAGTGTGTTGCAGGACAAACAATGAAGGTTGGAAAGGATGAAAGAAAAGCAACTTTGCTGTAATACATTTAGCACATTTTCTGCTCAAGTGGAATAATGAAATTATTAATGTCTCATCACGTTGACATCTTATAGGTCACAGCTTCTTTCTGTACCTGAAAAAGTCCAATATAGAGCAACATCTGCAAAAGCATGAAATGACAAAAGAGAGAAAGGATGAAATGACCAGAACCCACCATAATCTAGTCCTCTGCAGTGCGTCAGATTATCAACCAAAACATGCCTTCATAGATTGGGTTTTCCTTTCTAGAAGCTTTTAACACCTTCTGTGTTTCCTCTGACTTCATCTTTAAACGTCTCACTCGCACTGAAATTGGCCAACTTTGATTCTTCTTCCAGCAGTAACAAGTTCCATATGAAGAGTGCTTTATGCAGTCTGGTAGCTTTTAGGTATGGTGATCTCACTGATTGAAAAACACTAAAAATGTTTGAGGTTTCAACTAGCCATTGGCGAGGGTCACCAGCCAAGTTCTCAGTGCATCTTTAATTTTGATTCTTTTCAAGGAAGACTTTGACGAGACATAATTAAGCGATTTAATCTAAGAACAAGAAAATTAACCACACTCTTTTAAAAGATCTACTCAACTTGTTTTGTATTTAAAATTTACATAAGTCAGAAAAAACTTGAGTATTTGTAGTTAACAAATAAGACAAGTAAAAAATAAACTAATGATGTGACAGGAAAAGGAAGCATAAGAAGTTTTCTGGAGTGGTTTCCCTATTCACCTGAAAAAAAAACTGAAAAAAAAAACTGTTCCATTTTATTTAAATGTTGGGAATTTCCCTCAGGATGAGCCAATAACATGCTTAAGACGCATGATTGATGAGATTCTATGGCTGATGAAAACAAAGCAGATGTTTTATAACCAACAAAGTCCTCATGTGTTGAATTTTCATGGAGCGCCAATTTCAATCCGGTTTGTTTAGCAAGATGACAAAAACAGAAGTGTTTTAAGAGGCTGGTGAAATGACTTCATGTTACATGTGAAGATAATTGCTCCCCAGAATGAATACATTTTTCCTAATACGATACTCCAAACCTGCTAATTTGATTCATGGTCACAGTGAGGCACTTAAAATATCTGCAGGGAGTCATTCATCTGGAGTATTTTCCTGATGAACGCAGAGCAATCTGGCCCAGATTTACATCCAACAGTATGCAATCAAGCAACTTGTAGAGCTTGTAGAGTTGTTGAGTTTAAACGACTGAATCGTTTTCATGGCTGCTTTTAAAACCTATGCACTCGGGTTTACAAATTTCCATGCCAATATCAGTCCCGTCAGCCCAGGTGTGCTGGTTCTCAACATCCCCTGAGGGAAACCTCAGGATGCTCGACCTGCTGAACAAAGTCTGGGATTTCCCCGTGTTTCCAGAACCTCCTCTTTACATCCGATCATAATTCCTTCAGGGGAGAGAGTACATTGCTTTTTAATGTGTTCTCTCCCCAGCTTCAATCAGGTGTTCCAACTATTTAATTGGAATGCTTTCCTTAATGTACAGACCTACATGTGCAGACACAAGCCCAAATTCTTAAAGAGTGCAAAAGATCATTTCAGGAGGAAGAATGAAGTATATATAAAAAATAAATAACATGTTAGATCTCCTGAAAATTGTTCAGCTACAGTTCAATGTACAGTAGTTCGGCTCTTATTGCAGATTAACTGATTACCCCCGAATTATTTTTATTGGATCCATTACTGGCAGCAAAATGAAGCTGAAAGCTACAAGTGAAAAATAAAACTGTTGAACTAAACTCTAAAAAGTGGGTTTTAGGATTTTTAAAGGGGCAATACAATATTACATAATTTCCTGGCAGTGTCATTTTATAGCACAAACAAGTAGCAATTTGCTTAAAGAAATCTTTTCCAATAATATACTTCAACAAACATCACCCAGCTGCATCGGTATCAGCACTGAAACAATAACACAATGTGTAGCCTTACTGTGCTGTTTTATTTATCCAACTTGATCTTCTTGTTCTGTTCCACTAAAGTCCTGAGATACAAAAAATAAATAAATAAGCTTACAAAATAAACTCACATGAGCTTACTGGCTTTTCTCTGCTTTTGGCAAAGATCAACATAAAATGTGGTATTGCTAAGACTCTAAATTGTAAGACTTGATTAATTGTTTTGCTTTATTCTGTTTTTAAATATGACTCATCCTGATATATTACTTGGAAAAAAATACTATGACATAAAGTTGAAACATGAAAAGTCAAACACACAATATAATGATGAATATATAAAAATATATACATTTTTAATTTAAAAAATGCAATATTTTCTCCCATATGACACAAATTGAAATTTTCTGGATTGTCAGACAATTATATTATGTGGCTTCAATGCACTAAAGAAAAAAAGCACATTATCTTATCATAGCTATAGCAACTGCTATAAAATAAGTATATTTTATACTTATACAATAAGTATAAAATATATATACTATACTATATAAATATGGTGTCCTGCAGGGTCAATATGAAACCCATTTGCTCCTATGGAAGATATTTAAGGTTCTTTGATTTGTTTCCTGCCCTCACACGAACTGGTCAGCAATCTCCCTCAACCTACATCCAAAGGTCTTTTCCTTTCCACTATACAGTAACTATGTAATAAGACAAGAAGGCACACCACAGTCTGCCCCCCTAAGCCCCACATCCCTGATCCCGTCAGCTGGGGGCTAATCAGCCCAAGCGGGGAAGCTGAGGTAAGTGTCTGGAGGAGTACTGAGATGGGTCAGCTGGGCGGAGAGGTGGGGGGCTGCCAGACAGGAGGCAGTGGCCTGCACTAGTTACCAAGAAAAGGAGATGACAACTGCACCTTAGATTAAGTTTCAAAAGACTCCAGCGGAAAGAAGAGATGGGGAAGAAAAAAGGGGGAAAAAATTGAGATGGGAGTACAACAAAGTTCGCTGATACCTTCTTGGCAGATAAAACATTGATGTTCTCAAGAAAAAAGAAAACCATGCAAAAAAGGAGCAGTGCGGAGAAGTATAACTTTATGTTTATTTTAAAAAACTGGTTTTACAGATCAAGGGCAGACTAAAGACTGAGGGGTTCATTAGAGGACAGTCTGGAAGAATTAGGAAGATAAAACATGTCTGTGCAGCTTTATAAGTGTCAAAATGCAAAGCAAGGTTAAATTATATTGTACTTGTGCTTATTTTCTTAAACTACATGTTTCTAAAAAAAATTAAGTAAAAATCTTCTTTAACACTGATAACGCACGGACAGGAGAGTATTGCAGATCCATGTTTGCCCATTTTTCACTTTATACCATGACTTGGCCCAAAGATTGAATGTGTTTTATGGTTGGTTTTTGAGGAGATTTTATATCCAGAAAATGTTCAACACATGTACTTTTTATTGTCTTGGTCCAAAAAATGAATAAATTATGATTATTTGAAGAAATAAACATCTTCCACCTGTTGTGAATACAGGTTTTTATTTCCTTTTTTCCACATTGCCTCAGACATAAATATAGCCTTAATGCAGATTTTTAGAAAAATAACAATAGAAAGCATTAATGGTTTGAAAAAGCCATATAATAAATTTTGTTAAAAACAACAACAAAAAAATATAACTGGTTTTGATTTGTTTTGCCAAAGTTAAACACACAGTATGTGTTTACATGTCAGCAAAGCAATTAACAGTATATTTGTAAGCTAGAAATTAAAAAGACAAATGGATTTAGCTTACGCAGTTTTTTGTCCTAAATTAAAATTCTTTGCTTTATTGCATTGTACATTTGCTTGGCTATTTTAATGTATCATTTTGTATTTTGAATATTTACCTCTGGTCAAAAAGTACAACATAAGATTTCTAAAATACTAGATGTTGGAAGACTGTTCTTCATAAAGGTACCACATTTTTCCTCAACATAATCACAGCTTGTAAACACATGTGGTTTAGGTATAGTTAAACCTCAAATCAAAAGCACATAAAACATTTAAAAGGTAAACCTTTTGTAGAAAACATGCTGCAAAAAGTTTAGCATGTGTTAAAGTTTCCTAGATGGTAGAAAAGACACCACCTCTATTCTTCATACTCTCATTTTTTATGTATTTGTCATTACAAAAAATTGTTTTTACATGTTTTCAAAGTTGTTCCAATTTTTTTCAGTCCACAGCTCAATGACTTGCATTAATGCATTTGACATGGATTTTTTTTGCTCATCTGTGAAGACCATTAAAACTGAGTGATATACACTCCATGACTAAACGAGAGGAGGAACCATAGGAAATAATTCAAAAAGGATTTGGTAAACATCCAGACCAGCAGTGGATTTGCTTTGATATGGAAGGAGCTGGCCTATTTGGATGGGCACCAAAAGATATAAGTAACGGCATTACAAGTTCATCAACGATATTATAGGAAGTGGGCCAAAAGTCAGCCAGTCAGACAAACTAGTGATAAAGGTCACAAGACATAAAATTCCTTGAAGATAGATTACACACTACTAGCCAGAGCAACAACAGAGACAGTTTCATAGAGTTTGAGTTGTTGGTTTGCAAATACAGACACAAATAATTGCACTAAAAAAGTCCTGGTCGCCCAAGATAGATCACAAAAGGAAGATCATCATATTGTATACTTAGTTTCACAGAATCTATGACATTTGGATTTTGAGGAACAGTGGCAAAAGCCATTGTTGAACGTTTGGTTCCATAAGAACCAAACGTGAAAGAAGTCACAGGGGTCAGATGGGACCAAAACTGACTTTTTTTTATTTGTTATTTTTTTGCCTAAAGGCAAAATACAATGTGTGGTAGGAATAAAACGATGCACATCCCCATGAACACTCACTGAAAATTATGGAGGCAGCCTTATTATATAGGGAGTCTTCTTTTCACAAGGGACAGTGAAGCTGGAGTGGCTGAGAAGAACAGTAACACTTAATACAGCATAGTCATGGGGGAAAAAAACAAACTGGTAAATCCTGCAAAAAAGATTTGAGACTAAAGTCAAAGTTTGCTTTCTAGAAGTACAATCAGTCTAGATATACTGCTAGAAATACAGAAAAATAATCTAGATCAAAACAGATTAATTTGGTAGAATGGTACAGTCAAAGCCCAGAAAAAAATCAGCTAAAAATGTATTTAAGTTACTCTTTATGAATTATTCTCTTATTTAAGAAGGCCCTTTTGGTAGCCACTTTGGTTTATATTTTCCAGAAGGGATGTTTTGAATAAGACATCTACAGTAATGGATGTGAACAAATTAGGATTACCTTCATAAACAACAGTGTTTAAAAAGAGATAGAAGCTGGTTAATGAACAATGGTTTAACTTGGCTATAAATCAGGAGGATTAGGAGGCATATGTGAGGGATCCTAATCTCACTGGGGAGGCCCCTTGCCTCAGCTGGTATGTTTTACATTAGCCAAATCAAATGCCTTCTGCCAGTGAAATGCCCAGCAGATTCAGGCTCAGACTACACAAAGCACACAGCGTATCTGCTAAATGTCAAAGCAAAAAAAGATGAGAAACTGGCTAACATAGGGAGTCCTTCATTCTTCTCCGTCAGGCTTACATCACCTGCCTCCTGTGTAAGACGCAAGTTAGCAGAGCATTAAAAAATTCATCATATACACATATTAATAGGCCATGTATTTTCTGCTCAAATTAACTGCATCTCATCTTGAAACATCCGCTCATGCAGAAGTAACAGCATGCACTGTATAAATATTTCTGTGTGTCTCTTAAAGTTTGGAAACTCGCACAGAATTCATACAGAGAAGCAAACAATTTGCAGTGACAGGCCTGACTACAGATAAGCTGATGATGTATCAAAGTAAACGGCAAAGAAAATTTAAACTTCTTGATAAAGGCAACACTCAGAATGAACTTCTGAGCTGAACTCCTGCTGAACTTGAAGCTTTAGCCTGTATTTTTAGCTTGCTGCCTGAATGAGAAGAGTACCATTAATATGTAAAGCCCAGCGACTCCATATGGCCTCCTCATGTAGATGCTATTTGCTGCCGTGTATGGGCGTATTGATTATAGGTTTATGCTTCGAAATTATTTACCAAGGGAAAGCATTTGTGAGTATCTAAGTTTAAACTCTGTCATATTTGTCAGAGGTAAACAAGAGAGCCGAGACTTTGGACCTCGCAACTACACACCAGTTGTCCCACTTCCTCTTGTAACAAATTCAAAAACATAAGACAAAATAATGGAGGTTATGAAGCAATGGGATCTGAGGTAAAGGCCAGATTTGTATTAAGGTCAATCTATCAGCATCCTAATATATCTAAAGGAGCAGTCTCCTTTAGATGTATTATGTGAAATGAGGTGGAAAATCTGAAGCATGCTCGGGAAGAAAGCCATCTACTGGGTTGGCGCTATACATTTCTTTACTTATTTAGCGCTCGTCTTTCATCGAAACATAATTACTTAAAGGCAGTTCAAGTTGATGACGTGATTTCTGCTCCTGGTGTTGATCCTGAGTATGGAAGTAGTGAGAAAGGGAATTTCAAGTTGGCAAAAAACAGAATTTTCAACATGAAAGCTGAGAGCTACCAATGAAGATGACCAGCAGGTCGTTATCAGTGCAACCTGGGATTCCTTTACAACTCAGCAGTAGCACAGGCAAATTGCCTCCATGCTAAGTGGCTCTGATTCATTGATTCAAGCAAAAGGAGAATCTAACCAAGCTTTGAGTGCATAGAAATGAACATACTTTTCAGAAGTTTGACATTTTGTTTAAAATATGATTTTGTTTTATGACACTGGATCATGGGTTTTTGTTATCTCTAAACAAAATTATCAAAATTCTAAAAAAATAAAGGCTTAAAAATATTTGAATATGTTTAATAAATTCATATACTGAGCTTTGCATTCCTAAATGAGCGCCAAAAAAAAAATTACATCCATTCTTGAGAGTCAATTTTTTGATCAACTGTTTTTATAGGCAGGAACTCCTTGGGTTTTTCTGGTTAATATCTAAATGATTAAGAAAAGGCATGGGAGAAAGTGCTGTGGTCTGAGATTGAAACTGAGCCATTTTGCAGCTCAAATCAGCCCACCGTGCTCGGAAGAAGACAAATGATGATTATTACCGGAAAAACTCCTCTGTCCAGCACATGACAGAAGAATAATGCTTTGAGGATGTTTTTTCTGCTTAGGGTATAGGGTGATTTTACCACATCGAATGGATAATCAGTCATTTGCTGTAAAATCTAGGACTAAGACCAAAGATGGATCATGGATGAATCTTCCAGCATGAAATTAACTCAAGATATGCTGGTAAGAGAACAATGAAATGGCCAAAGAAAAAGACATAAGGTAATGATGTAACCTAGTCCGTCATATCGATGGACTAGGTTAGTGGAAGTTGAGGCTTCAAGTGCCAGCCAGCAGCTACAAAACCGAAAGGATTTAGACAGTTTCTATTTAGTGAAGTGGGTTAAAATAGCCTCCTGAAATGTGTAAAATCCAGCTACAGAAAATGTCTCAGTGCTGTTCTCGTCATTAAAGGATTTTCCAATAACAATTAAGTGATGCATTGATTGAGAATGAAATATTTTGTTCAATCAATAACATGAAAACTAGTATTTAACTTGCTATAAATAACCAAAGTCTTGTATGAAAGCAGTTAAGAGGCTTAAAGATGTGCTGTGGGTGAGATATGTACAGGCCACAATCTCTTAGCTATTCCCAAAATAAAAGAAAAAGAAATAATATTTAATTTCACACAAGCTTAAAAAAAATGAGACATGAAACTTTCTTTTCATTTTCTAAAACTATTCTAAAAGTATTTTTTAAGGGAAATCAAATATAGTTAATTTGGTAGATGAGAGGCTTGTTCTCAGCCTTGACTTCCTTTGTTTCCCTAAGAAGAATACTGTACTTTAAAATATCTGCCATATTGCCTGTGTTTTTAGGACTGCAATAACAATGGTTCATCAAAAGTGACAAATATGCAAAGTCAAAGACCGCAGCTTTCAATAATTGCTGTGTGGAAGAGATACTGTGCAAACAAAGCCAATGTACCGTAGTTATGTACCAACTGGTACATAAAAAGGCAATAATGACAATACACAGTCAGTGGCCTCTTTCAGATCAAACTTTCAATTAAGGATACAAATGTATTCTTAATGCCTCAAGTTCACTTTCTTTTATGAATTTTTGTCACCAGGATATACATGATAAGTTTGATAAAACATAAAATATAAACACCAAAAGGAAGAACCTAAATGCCCAGGCCCCAGAGAGGAAGCAAGGCGTCTATCAGGTGTTTCAGAAGCTCTGCTTAGAGCCAACACACTGGAAAGGTAAAATAGCATGATTCATAGACCGATTGACAACATTATGGATTCTAGGTTTAAATAAATAAATATAGTCACAGCACAACGCTTCAATGTTCTCAGTTCTGAAAAGTATTAGAGAGGTTAGCTAGATAATCTGTCTGAATATAATCATGGTTCTACTGTTGGTATATGTGATGCATTTAGCTGCATATTTGCCCTCCTAGAATACAGATTATATGTTACTCCACCCATTGTCAATAAATCCATCCTGATCATCATCACTTCAACTGCTTAGTCAGTTCCCACAACCCCCAACGTCACTGGCCACTGTCCATTATCCAGCAGACCAATAAAGATGAGATCACTTTTGACCAGTGGTCATTCAGACTGTCTGACCCCAACCCCCCACATTTAGGACAGAAGAGGTTGACCACAGCCTTTTGTGGACCCATTGTAATGGTCTAAAGAGTGGGACCCGATCTGTGTGGTCACCCTTCAGTGATTGATGCTGACCTGACCTCGGCAGTGGCCCATCCCAAAGACGGTAGTCAACATGAAGCTACAGTTAGTCTGGAGTGGTTCTTTTAAATATTTCAATCACCAGTAAAATCTATAAACTATTACAGATTCTGTAACTCTGGATCTTTTGTTTATTCATGTCATTCATGTTCTTGTCTTCTGTTATTAATTTATTTTTATGATGTCAATCCATTGTGTTGCATTTTTCATTTTTTGAAGTAGTTTTCTTCATTTTGACGTTCTTTTGATGCCTTTGTGTTTCAAATGTCATTTCAATTCTTTATTCTTCTTTATATTATTTTTAGCATTTAATCTCCAAATTTTACCCTCGTCTTGCACCGTTCCTCTAAACTGTAATCTTTAACTAGCCCCTTTGCATTTCTCAAAGTTTTAAAATTTTGCTCCTGTAGTTCAATCCTTTTTTCTTTTCTTATTTTTTTGGATCTTCTTTACAAGTTTGTGGAATTCCCAAATTCCCTCCACTATTCTCTTTGCATAATACTTTATTCACAGTGCTTCACCATGCTGAAAGCTGCTGTGTACACTTTTACCCAAAGTGAACCACTCTTGGGCTTCTTTGGGTAATATGTAATTTCCCAAACCTCTTCCTCCTTTCACTCCCACCAGAGGACGTTCTTAAGGAAAACCTCCCATCACCTCCTATCTGCTCCTTTTCCTGTCATGGAGAGAACAGTCAGCACACGTCTCCACAGCCACTAATGCCCCCCCACCCCTGTTTAAAGGGGTGACAACACCTCTCTCACTTGCTGTCAGTGGAGCGGCTCTGCAGGGTGCTGCACAGCTGAGCTAACTCTGAACATGGCTGTAAAGTGACGGAGAAGCCCTGGGACTGTCAACCAGCTTGTAGTTTACTTCTCCCTCATTTCTCTTCTCCCAGTTCAATCTGCCCACGTTACACTCCAACACTCTGTCAGAGATTCTGGCATCTCCATCAAAACACACTTCAAAAAATAAACAGCTTTTCCACTGGCCCCAACCTTTTTCTTTTCTGCCAAGTGAAATAAACTATTTTACTAAAGCTATGAAGAATACATGTGAAAGCCAACAAATTAAAAAGCACTCAAATAGTCAGTTCATTTCTGTAAAATTCAAAAAGTGAAACAAGAAAGACATATAGATTCATTTCACACACTGTGATATATATCAAGGATTTCAACCAGACAATTTTGAAGTCTTGTTTATGGCTAATAGAGGCAGAAAAAGCAGTTTGACAGAGAATAAGACCAATCAAAACATATTTTACTACAAATGTTACTGTATGACCATCTAATGGCCTATACAATCATATAAAGACATCTACCATGAAGCTATGAAGCACCTCATCTTGATATGGAACTTTATGGAGATGTTAATTTCATTTTTAAAGCAGGACAAAACTGTCCTGAATAAGAAATAGATTAAACAGCAGAGCCAGCAATTCTGCTACTAAACCAATCTGAGTTTCTGTAACACTTCAGCAGTGCCAAAAGACTACCACCTCCAACATCCTAAGAAACTTATCTCAAGCTATAAATTGTGTGTAATGACATTTTAACCAGCAAGAGGAAGAAAGAGCATGCATACATCAAGAAAGAGTAGTGGCATTTCTGGGCTGACTTGATGCAATTCCCTCTATATGAACAGATAACATATTTTCCGTCAGCTCTGGTGATGTGCCATTAATGTTAGCAACAAAGAATAGAATAATATAACTGTTGATAAAAAGCAATAAAAGGAAACATTTCGCATGTTACACATCCATTCCATGCATTTGGATGCAAACTACTGATCATAATGGGTCATAAAGTAAAATCTGCGTTTACAATTTCTTTATATAATTTTTAATTGTATACACTTTGCTATAAATCAGATATTATCTCATAATTGGTATGTAATTGCTAGCTCTCACACTGGCAAAGTGCGAGACAAAATTTTTACCAATTTTCCAGCTAGTACAACAATTACAGCTGCCAAATATTATGCTGCCCCTCAGCTTTGAAAATACAAATGGAAGTGATGACAGAGTGGACTATGTACGTTCACTTGACCTTTAATTGTCTCAGAGTCCAAGGAAACAGAAATATAGTGACAGACATACTGAAATTATCACATTTGAATATTTTTTCCCTGTTTTTAAACAGAGTAGGGGGTTGAATGATAAGGGACCAAATTTTTGTTGTGGTCTTTTAAAAACTAAAAGACCTGTAGTTATGTTCTTTCACTGGCTTTGTGTGTATCTGTGAATCAATGTAAATAGAACCAAGGGAAATTGAAATGCTATGATAAATATATATAAATAAATATATTACATCCACATTTCAAATCCTCTGTCTTATTTACATGCTGTTATGCATTATTTTACGCTCCCTCTTCAGCACATGTTCTAGTCTGTCATAAACACGGGTTGAACATGTGAGTTGCCTGGCTTACAGCTCTGTGTGAAGATGGCTAGATTCATGAACACATGTCAGAAAGAAGGTAATGTTCTCATACACGAGACAACATAGAGGCGCCAACAGTGCTAGAGACATGCATACGATCCACAAGACAACACATCCTATGAAAACAAAGAGTAATTTACATGCACATATGAATGTGTTGCATGTGCAACCACACACAATGATGGGCATCATCTGACCTTTCATGCCAAGCCACAAGGGGCGAGGACCTGTGGTCTTTTGACACGACCTTGATCATTTGGGGATTCTTGTGCCAAACCAAAACAATAAACCCTGAAATCTAATCTAATATCTATCCTGGAAAGACAAAGAAATACCTGAGGAGGAGGGGCAAACCAAGAGGGGCACGAGTCCCAACCCAGCTTGACAGTTTATCTAACCATCAACATGCCAGATGGCAAAAGATGTGCCACATTCATCTTAGAATTGTGTCACCTGGTGCTGTGTTGCTTGGGATCTAAATTAGTCCCAAGCATTCCACCCGCTTTGACCTTGAGCTTTGAATTTGGGTAACTTTTTGGTTAAACAGTCGGTACTACAACATCATCTATATATGTAAAGAAAGACTTGAAGTCTTTCACTCCAGTAGAGTCAGTTGGCCAATGTGGAGTTGGTAGCCAACAGGTGATAATTGCTAAATCCTGGTAATGATCATCATAGATACACTGGTTTTCAGAATACGTGAAACTGAGATATACATGCTAAAAATTGCAATGATGTCAGTTTTGAAACCCTATTTTTACTTCTCTCACTCTTCCCTATTCATTAGTCAATATGTTGCTCCCAACACTTTATATGTGACGTTTTTTTTGGATCCCATCATCAAAAACAGATGTGGGTAGTAAGAGTCCATCCAATTTACTAAGCAATGTTGCTTGTATGCAGACAGCAAACACATGGCTCTTGGAATATTTTACACAGCCATACATCTAAAAAGTCCTTTGTGATATTGACATCGCACATACTGATACTGCAAGGGCAAGTGTGCCTCAGTGTCCTGTGTACCTATAACAACATTGACTGGACACTTTCAATTGTTTCTTAGGCAAGGACAACTCAAGGCAGCTATACTGCCCATTTTAGAAATGTGACAAAGTGACTTTACATGTACAACCAAAGCACAGTTCAAATGTAAAAGTGCCATGACCGTCAATATTGTAGTTTTGTTAAGCTAGCTGCTCTGTAGCTCTTTTTCACATTGAGTTTCAGCTATTAGCTCCAGTGGCTTGTAAATATATTCACCTATATTGGACTCTTATAATCAGATGAGTTCTGGAGGCATGGATGTTATTTAGGAAATAAAGAAGATGTAATGTATTTTCACAACATACGTTTCAGTATTTAGCTTGTACTTCCTTTTTGTTTAATTTTACAATTATGTGCCCCTTTGTGTTTGGCTGCCACATAAAATTCCAATAATATAAATTCAGGTTTGTGGTTGGAATGTGATGAAATAAAAACATGTGAATACTATGAATGGTTTTGTCAGGTGCTCTACTTTTCCAGTTCAGTCAGTATTTTACTTTCCCTGTTTTGAAATAGCAAACATGAAATTTGGTTAATAAATCTAAATTATTTTTACATTAACTCATACTGAAAGTCATGCATAGCAAGTGATGCATGAACACGTGGTTTGTGCCCAAGTTAAACAGGGATAAAAGGAGAAAAATAGTCCTTAAATAGGAAGTGTAAGGGAGAATAAAATACAGTAAAGACAGTGGACAACCAAAACGGTAATCCAGACCTTGCACCTGTCTACACTCTGCTGGAGTTCATCTGCCACCGAGGAAACAGCAGACGGAGCCTCATGGGGGCAAAGCCTGCTAAATCCTCACCAAAATCCCACCCCTGTTGTTCCAATAACACACACTCACACACGCCTACACACCCAGATTGGCAGCTCCGCCTGGGTCAACAGTGCTCTCCCTGACATTCCAACAGTGAGACAGATACGGCGGTGTCATCTCACCTGGCTCTGGACGGCTGCCACAGCAAAAGCTGATAGAGAGCAGAGTGGTGTCTGTGTTTATTTAGCTGTTTGCAGTATCAGTAATGTTTTAATTGACCCAAATGGCTACAGTCTTAAACTCAGTCCAATGCTAAAGTGTTTAATAGAAGTCTTGGGAGGCAACAGCTCACTTGGGAAAATTTTGTTTGCGAGTTGCACATTATGGGCAAATGGCAAAAACACAGTTGTTAAATTGGAAGTCAAAAAACACCTACAGGCATATTGCCACATAGCTTGTAATGAATACAGCAAACACTGAACAACATGATCTTATCAGAAAAGATGAGGTCCTACATTCAAAAAGCTGTGTCACAAAAATTTTACAGGATAAGAAATCTAAAATGATGATTCCTCACCATGAAACTCAGTGGTGGCCCAGTCATGCTGCGGTGATCTTTTTCTCCAATAAAAGGAGAAAAGAGCGTCAAAATTAATGGGGCAAAAACCTGTTGATGTTGCGAAAGACTTGAGACCCTGAATGAGATTTAACTTCCTGCATGGTAAATATTATAAACTACAGCCAGACATAAGATGGAACAGTTGGGTAAAATCATACTCAGGTTGCTAAAAATCTGAGATGTCACTTGCGAATTTAGTTGATCCATCCAGTTGGACTTTAGATTTAGCAGTTTGGGGCAAAGTTTTTAATATCCGCATGTACAGCAAACAGTGGCTCTTTAAAGTATTGACCTGGCTGGACTGAATACAAATGCACAAATCTTTTAGAATTTAAATTTTTATACGATTTTAAAGAAACATGGATCAATTTACTTCCACTTTTCACTTTTGCACAACTATGTATGTACTAATCACATAGAATTCCAATAAGATGCAAAGACTGATTTTAATGAGACAAAATGGGGAAAAGTCCAGGGGTTATGACTTCTTTTGCAAGATGCAGTGTTTTTCACCAGATTATACAGAAGATACACACATGGATTAGTTTATAGTTAATTTCAAAATACTTCTAAATTGGAGGGAGAAACCTGTAACCACATTTTAAAAAATGTCAAAACACAAAGTTTTGATGTGAGCAAATTGACCCTGTTGCTACTGTGGCTAATGGTGTATATTCTTCTCTGAATGTTTATGTAAATAATTGTTTTGCACTTTATTGGGTCAACAGTGCTCTCCCTGACATTATGTAGTTTTTTTTTTAATGTGTGAAGAGTGTGATTCTTTTTTCTTACACTTATTAAAGTATGTGAATGAAACTCTGCAGCTGACTGACATTTAACCCATTTTTTGTTGTTAGAAAACAGTAAAGCTAGTGGTTGTCATGGCACCGTAGCACTCTGTGGCAAAGGTTTTTGTATTAGATGTGCATTTCTCTGCCAGCCCCAACCCCCAGTTTATAAGCACAAGCACTCCCAAGTTCCTCGTCTTGTCACACTGAGTTCTTACGCTGAAAGCTGAGCAGACACAAAGAGACACTGACATCCAGGAGCCAGGGTTCATGCTCACTGCCGCGGCATTTAGTTTCAATTTAAGAAGTGGATGTCAGCTTTACAGCCTACTGATTTCCTTTTCTTTCACATGTATTGATCTGTTTATTTACCTATAACCTGACTCCTCTTCTCACACACTTTTTCTTATCTGGTCCAAGCACCAGGGATCTCACTCCCAGTTTAAAAATTCATGAGTATTCAGACTTCTGCTGTAATCCTGACTGACACTAAAAGTCTGTCTAGATTTAGTGTCATAAAATTTTCATCTGTAAATGTACAGTCAAGCCCTTTCCTTCTCCTCTCTCCTAAGGGGCACTCTGTCTTCACTGAGAGGTTTTTTTTTTTTGTCTTGCCCAGTTTGCAGGCCAAGCATATTTTTTTTTCACTCACATGCACACCCCTATGAACATAAAATAAACAGGTATGCACACTGTGCAGATAACACACTCTTACACACGGAGAGCAGGAAAGAGAAAGATCACTGACATTAATCCACTGTGTTACATATGGGCTAAGCAGCAATGGACCCCATGGGTACAAAGTGACTGGAGTGGACAGTCCCTGTGGAAATCCAACAGCCAGTGAGTGACACTGAAGTACAACCGTGTCAGACTTCTCACGAATAAGAAGTCCGGTTCTCCTTTATATATGCGTTTTGTCTTTTTGAAACCTAATTTGATTTTTTTTTTCCTTCCTCCAGCATCATATATGCAGACACAGTTTGACACGAGAACCAAAATCTTTTGATGCTGGAACTTTTATTTAAATTTGCTGCTTTTATGTGATGGTTTTTTAACTAAGGAACAGGGCCACGTTTCCAGCAGGTGCTGAGCAGCAACTCGTCCCACTGCAGCATTATCTAACAAGCGTCCTCCCTGTCGCTTGCAGTGGGAGTGATGCTTACATCGCAGACTTCAAAGCTGTGATTTCAGCAGCGTTACCCAATTATTCTGTCACAGTGACTGAGAGGTAATTGAAAAGCTTATTGGGAGATTTACACCAAACACAGAAATAATGGGAAAATTAGTTGAAGGCAATAAAAAATACTTTCTTAACACCAGACTGAGCATTTCAATCATCTGATACACAGGATTATTTTTAAATAAATTACACATCATTTCTTCCATCTGGGTCGAAAAGTGGTGGGTCTGCCATAAAATCTGGATCCTGTTGAAGCACATCTGAACTAAATCCCTTTGGCTGCCACACATTAGCCACCAATGACATTACATGTGGGAAAGTGGGAGCTGTAATTATGTACGCCAATATAGATAAGTAAAAACTTTAGAAGTGGTTGTCTTAAGCTTTTTTCCTCAACAATTCCTGTGAATCCCTTAAATCTACCAGTCCCAAAGCAGTATGGCTAAAAACTCACAATTTTACAAAATAAAGCCAGCACAAAATACCCAGATAGGGTCAACTGGGTTTACAACTGGGCTACATTAAAACATTAACTAATTCAAACAAATAGACAAGACAAAAAATAAATACACTCCAACTGCCCAACACTTCATAGCTTATCACACTAAACACATTTATATAAAACTATTTTCATGTTTTATTGAAAATAGTTTTAAAATGCAAACTATGTTTATTTTTCATGTTTAAATTGTACTTGTGCTTTTATTTCACATACATATAAGGCATCTAAATAACACTGAACTTCACAAACCAATAATTACTGATTATTTAATGATTTAATTATTAATTATTAAATAATTAATAATTAAATCATTATTAATTAATAATGATAATTAACAATTATCATTATTTAATTACAAATAATGATAATTTTTTTAAAAAGTACAACATTCTATTGTATGGAAGTCTGTCTATGTTCATGAACTGTGCGAACCTGCAAAGATCTTGAAGAAACTTCTTGTTCTTGTGAGGGCTATTGGCTTTCGACCCGCTTTATGTGTTTAATGTTCCACTTGAGTAAATAACTGCAGTTACACAACCTGCAAACTTTGACTGCAGTCAAATAAGCGGATGTAGATATTTTGGCACAAGTTGTAAGCAATACTTTGAGGTTTAGTACTTTACATGCACTCAATTACTTTTATTAAATTGACTTTAAGGAGCAAAATAAATAGTGGACAATCACTTTTACTGGTGTCGAAGGGGAAAATAACAGTGTGATGAATTAAACTAAATGCTTAATTTATAGTGGAACTTAAATGTGGCTTGTTATAGGATATTTTTTATTATTATTTCTATGCAGAATTCTTCACTTTTTTTCATTATATGATTCCAATGGGCATAGTGAGTTGATAAGACGCCTGGTGTTCAGGACCTTATGCTATCATTTAATGCCTTCAGCTCCTATCAGATATTTTCTTCCCGGATGAAAGAAGTTCAGCCAAAGAATGTATTAATGAACAGAAAGCTCATCAACAGCCATTCTTAAAGGTTAAGTGCTGCTATTGCCACTATAGTAAGCGCTCACTTATCAGGGGGAATTTTAAAAAAGCCCTTTAATTGCCTTTCAGGGTAATTTTGTTATTTAAAACCCAGGAAACCGTCCTGGTAGAGAATAAGAATCAGATAACACCTTCAGTGATGGTAATAATTCTCATTACCAGGCACCACTGGCAACTTCCATTACTTCCATCTTCAAAATCCACCTGTGGCTTTCGGACCACTCTTGCGTGATTCAAGAGGGTTAAGTCAGCTTGAAGAGAACCGTAACCACGGTGTTGAAAAGCTCCACTCACACTAATGGACAGAATATGGAAGCAAGGAAGATCTCTCCTCTGGAGCCTCAACCCCATTTCCCACTGCACTTTTAATGTTGAGGTTTTTCTTTTTTTCTTTTTCTTTTTACCCTCAACTCTAGAAAGAAATCAAAGGCACCTCTACCATGTCTTCCCACCACTTACACACCCTTGCACCTCCTGCACTCTGCAGCAGCTGTAAAATATGCATATCAACATTTCGCTGTTCTCCATTGATGTTCTCCATTCTTTTAATGCAGATTTCATTTCTACTCTCAAACACCTATCGACAACTAAATAAAAGTTTACCAACACATTGTCTATTTCTATAGACTCTTCACCTCTAAGCACTTCTGCAGGGCATCTCCTTGAAAGCCATTATATCACCAACAAGCCTGCCAGCTTTTATTGGCACTTAAAAAGAAGGACGCCGAGTTTAGCTGTGGCAACCTACAGACTCCCTCCTTAGCGCCCTTGCTAGTTTGTCCTGGACATTCACTTCTGGTTTTTATTTTTATGGCACATCTGCATATATTGTTTATATTTTTCCTCCAGTGCAGACTTATCAACTTTCTCCAATCTTTTTATTTTTATCACTAACACAGGTTGCAATGCTCAGAGTACCAAACTGTAGAGCATTTATCCACATTTTGTGTCGCTTGAACCAGTTTTTTTTTTTTTGTGGACTTAAACAGGCAAAAGCTAATAAAGTGAACTACATAGACACTGGCACTGCAAATTAACATATCAAAAAACATGTTTTATTTTATGTCAACACATTATAAATATATTTATGGTCAACAAGTTGTATACATTACCGGTGGAACATGTCTTGCATGAGTGGTTAAGGTAATTAAGAGGATGCAATACAAAGATTCTTGAATTCATATGAGTTACAACATTTAATGTCCCTTTGGGATCAATAAAGCATTTTTGAACTTGAACTGAAAATCCAAAGAAATTCAGTAACAAATTAGGAAGAAAGTAACAGATCCAACAGTCTGGAGACTGTAAACACTATGAATCAAAGACTGTATGCAGTATCGTTTTAATGTCCGACGGCCGCCTCAATACGTTTAACTTTGACTGTCCTCATCCTTGCCGGTTGCTTAATGGCTCTCTGTGCTCAAAGTTTTATCAAGTCATTTCTAGTTCTTTGGGATTTCTATGAATTTATATTTTTTTCAAACACAAAACTGTGGAGATTTTTTTCTATCCACTAAGAATAAACACCTTCATTTAAAAACTGTATTTTGCTGTTACTAATATTTAATCTGGTTTCATATTCTGACACACTTAAGTGTGACAAACATGCAAGAAATATACAATATCAGGAAAGGAGGCAAACACTTTTCCACACCAATGTATTTTAACAGTTAAACTTTTCGCCAGGTTACATGTCGGAATGTAATACTTCTGGAAAATGTTTTTCCTGCTGGAAACAAAAGAAATGCTATTTTTTCCACTCACTCTGCTTCTACTCCATGTCTTCAGCTGTCAAATGCACATGATTTCATTCTCTGAGATGCAGTTACTATTAAATGCACAACCCCATTTGATTTTCTGTCTTTGAACAAGTGCAAGGAAAGCCATTGCCCTGAAGACAAGAAAATGAATGTTTAAAGTGGAGAGGATAGCTTCAGTCAGATGAACGATGAGTAACTCCCATCTTTTGATCAAAATGGGAACTCATAGTACAGAGAAAGGAGAAATGGCTTTTTATCTCTATGCTTCACATATAGCCTGAAAGCATCTTTTTTTAGAAACACCGCGTCTTGTGTTTCCTAATGAATGGAAATAAGAAAAAGATGGAAGATGTGGGGGGAAAAAACGTACTGATACAATCCACTGCATGTTTCAATTTACCTGACCCCATCAGATTGCACGCGTGTCTGATGGGGCATGAAATGTGTAAGCAATGGTGGCATGTGGAGAATCTCAAGTCACATGGTGAATAACACACTATAGGTATGACTCAGATCGGCAGGCGGCTGCTCAATGACTTGCGCTCCTCGTGTATTATGGTATGAAGTCAAATATTCCACCAAGACTGTGTTTATCATTACCACTAAAAACATCAAACACACACACACACACACGCACACCAACAATCCCAGGTCCCCATTTGTGAGAAACGATGCTCGGAGGGCAATGTCCACACACAGATGTCAGTGCTATTAAAGTGAATGCCCACGAGCTCCAGACTGGGAGACAGCTATGAATAAATTCATTACATTAATGTATTGACCCTAAAACTGTAAGTGATGTTGAAATGCTGTAGTGTTGCAGGCAATTTATGTAATAGTCAATAAGGGAATGGGGGAAATTATGCAGAAGAAATTGCTTCAATGTGAAAGATGTTTTCATTTGTCTAACTGACCATCTTGCTTCCTGCAAACCCAAACTACCATTGTGTATACAAGTCTGCAGAGAAAAAGCCTCAGCTAGGCTCTATTTTAATTTTTATGCAATCACTGGGAAGGCATGGAGCTTCCACCACTTTTGTCCAAGAAAACCACCTTGGCTACTCCACAATACAGGAATGCTCTGGTCCATTACATCAAGGCCTTACTGAGGCTGTGAGTGGGCTGCTGGTGATGGACCAATACAAGGAAGTGGCTGGGCAATGGTTTCCAGGCTGATGTGGTATCTATTGAGTATAGAGCACAAAGTCTTACCACTGAGGTTTGAATGAGACATCGACTAAACGAAGAAGAAACGTAGCTCACAGTTTACTCACAGACTGCACACGCACGCATGGGCCCACAATCACACACTTGTACACGCACACACAGCAATGCTGCCATTTTTCCCCCACTGCCCCTCTGTTTTTCTTAGATGTAAGGCACACATGTAAGATGGAAACAGTTAGTTTTGTCAACGATAATAAATTTCTTTAAAAAAAAAAAGAATAGGCCCAAATTCCCAAACATCCTCAGTTTGGACTTTTAAAATTTCCTTTGAATTTATTTCATTTTTGTGGGAATCTGGATAAGCTTTAATGACTGATGACAGAATGCTAACTATAAGATACAATGTGCAGAAGCTCAGCATTTCAGGGGATTTTCTCCAAGTTGACTTCCTTTATCGCTGGCCCTTCAGCTGGCATCCTGAGTATATTTTCTCTTCAACACGTTATTATGCCAACAGCTGGCGGAGGACCCCTGCTGATAGACTGTGAGATATTGCCTCATTTGTTAGGGAATGCTTTAACCATTACAAAGACTAATTTTCCACCCAATGTTAATAATCAAGCATTAGATCAAATTACGATATTCCCACACAGACTAGTCTGATTTTTTTTTTTCTCTCCTTGCCTCATCAGAAAGAAAATTGAAGCCATCAATCTGAGGAATCTTCCAACAGGGACGCAGCAGTGTTCCTTGTTAACGCAGGTTACTGGATCCTCCATCGTGTACATTATTGATGGCCATCAGTCGGCATGTGTCTGACCGCATTTAAGTGTCTCAGCGGGGGTGGAGCAGTAATCAAACTCCAGCCACACAAACAGCACTGTCTGCTGCTTCAGTGCACCCTCTCATGTCTTCCATCAGCACATTGAAAGTGGCACTCACAAGTGATGTGTTCAGGCAAACAAATATTCACATGGCATCTGATGCGCATAAAGACAACCAGCATGCTTTTATTGCAGAAGTTTAAACAGAACTGCTCCTGGATTCCAGCCTATTTCCTTGTCTCTTGTTTTGTAAGGGTGTGTAATTGTTTTTTAGTCAAATTTAAAGGCAAGTTCAGTAGGTAAATAGCTGATCAGCACAACCTTGTCAGCCCCTGTCACATGAGTTAATGCTGGTAAATGTGACGAGTTTAAATAATTAATATGCTGTCCCATTTCATTTCTTTCTCTCTCCTCTAAGAGAGTATGTTGAGAGTTTCCTAATTAATGAATTTGTCTCATCTAATCCACAAGCTCCCTGAGGTGTTTTCAAACAGCAGCTTTGATAATAAAGATGCGAGTGAAGTTGACACACAACCAGAAAATTGCTGTCAACCAGAATGTTTATTTGACTTGCATTATTTGTGTCAGAGATACTAAATGACAGTAAAACAAGCAACAACTACACACCGTCTGCTATTTGCATACAATTCATAATACAGAAGAAACATAAAGTCAGAGAGAATGCAGACATGCAAGAAGTTACTTATATATGGTTCATTGAGACTGCAATAGGAGAGAGAGCCAGACTGTCAGGAGATAACAGGAAGGCTGGATTTAATTCAGCTAAGTTGCTTCTTTTTATTTTGAGATATAAAATTTGGAGATACTGAAGACAATATACAATGTGAACTCTGCAATAATTTTGTCTTTTAAAACACAAACAAAAACTTTTTGTCAAGTAAAATCCCAGTTGACTTGAAAACATATTTCGAGACAAAATTCTCTACATTGGGATATTTTAACTTTTAGTATATTTTTTCTTCTCACTTTCCAGCCGAAGAAGCAATTAGATTTAAAAGCAGCAACAAATGTTTCCCAAAACATATTCATCTCCCCTAGAAAACCAATGTTTGAGTTAAAGTTCCGACAATCAAGTCAGTACATGTAACATCTTATGCTTGACTAACAGAGCGCAGGACATGTGATTTTTTTTTTCTTTTCAGGCAAAGTGGCCAGGGAATGCTACTTAATATTAATGAGAAAAGTGCTACACAATTGGCCTATGAATTACCCAGCAGGGTTGACAGTGGATAGGGCAAAAATATCAGGTTAAGCCTATCATTAGCAGAGTGAGGTGATATTGTGCCCTGGTCACCTTGCAAAGGGAAAATATGAAGTCAGGCTGGTGTCACGGCAACTATTGATGTCAACAGAAAAAGTAGCAAAAAAAACAACAGAAAAATTACTTGGAAGACTTAAGCATGAAGATCATGATGCAAGGACAGCTGCCAGGAATGTTTTCACATTTTGAAGAAAAATAAAAGCACGTGCAATCATTTATGAGTGTCTTTAGAAAAAATTTAAATATACACAATCAACTGTAACTTAAGTTAAGAATGAGAAATTAGATGGTAAGCTTTTTGCTTTTTTTGAGAAACTGGTGACCAATTGGTCAGGAAAAAAAAATCTAATCTGTTTTCATACCTGTGGTGTAGGACACACTCTCCTCGTTTCCTCTCACTGCAACATCTTAAGGGTGCAGCTTGTTTGAGCATGTACTATCGTCTGTCCAATCTGTTGATGGGGCAGAATGGGGAGGAAAATAAGGGGAGAGAAGCAAAGGGGAGCATGTTTTAGACATACTGAGGGGAAGGAGGTCGGTTCTGGCACATAGCCACAAGTGGGTAGAGTATCCAGGAATTGTACTTAAGTAAAAAGTCTTGTTTCTTGAGCAAGATACGTTTTGCATGAGTAAAAGTGAAAAGTGGTCATCCAAAATAATACTTAAGAATAAAGTATTTGGTAAAAAAGTTACTCAGGAACTGATTAACTGATCATAACATCTGATTTATTATTTAAAAATGTCAGGCAAAAATATAAATTATGTGCAAATTTTGGTACTCTAAAGACAAAACACTAATAAATGATGTTCTCAAAACAACAAATTCAGACAGGAGAAAAATAATCTAACAGATGTTTTTAAAATAAAACCTATGAAACCAATACATAGAGTAACATGTTAGAAAAGGGTAAGGTAATTCTAGTTAGAACTTGACTTCCAAATGGCACAGCAAGCTCAGCATACAAAAAGAAGGTTTTGTAAAAAAAAAAAAAGTCTCACTTTAGCAAACAGTGAGGGTGTGTGTTTGTGACTGGAGCTTTATTGGTTAAAAAAATGTTTGTTCTTCATTCAGTGGAGTTATCTGTCGTGGGTAGATTAGCCAGAAATTGTATTCAAGTAAGAGTAGTGATACTTCACAGTAATATTACTCAAGTAAAAGTAAACGGCAGGATGTAGTAAAACTACTCCTATAAGTAAATGTTTTTTTAAAAAGTTACTCAAGTAACTAACTAAATACGACCCCGTACTGCAAATGACATATATACATATATACTGTCAAACCTAAATCTGGAGGCTCAGTATTCTGTAATCAAAAACACTCATTCAAATGTATTCATGGTGAAACAGAAGGTTCTTTTTTAGATCACTGCTCTGGTTTTGTTTATTGTGGGGAATTCCACTGAGACCATGCAGCCCTTTCTGAAGTGTGAAGTCTACTTTTTATGTTTCCTTCCTTCCTGTCTGACAGTTTGGAAAAATGCATCTATAGATTTACTCCTCGCAGATTCCATCACTGCTGTTAACTTTAAAATAGGTCTATGCAGTTTTTGCAGGATTGGAGTTACAATAACTAGGAACCCCAGGGAGATATAAAATATAAGGTTGCGTAATACGTCACAAATTTATAATCATAACATCAGTATGTGCAATATTAAGAGCCTTAGCATTCTTATCCATATTAAGGCTTGTTTGAAATGCAATAATAGTTGGGTAATTTAATTCAAGTTTCCTGAGATTACTGCATGTTAAATAGCTTGTTGGAGTATCACTGGGGTAGATGCCCACAACTAATTTTTGTAAACCTTTAGCATGTTTACAACATGCTAAAGGTTTACAAAAATCAGAGAGCGCTGGAAACACAGATGAGACATAGATAAGGAAAATATATTTTATTGTTTTTGCTAGCAACATCTCTTTTTTTAAAATAAGGCTATTGCATGATTTTCTAATATTGCACAGATTCAGGGGAGAGAGAGGGATGCATAAATGCATAAATCATCTCCTTAGAGATGATTTATGCATAGATCTTTGCTTATCTATGCCATAGTCCTGTTTACTTCTGATATTACCTAAGCAAACTGACACAAAATAAAAATATGAGCTGCAGATCCCCTGTTAGAGGCAGTAGTTATAAATCTATCAGAAAATAGATAAATTATCCCTATTTTGACATCAATTCACAAGTCTTCAAGCTTTATTTTTAAATCAAATCCACACAAGTGTATCAAATGTTGTTGGATGCTAAATTCATAACAGCTCTTCATCACAGACTTAAAGGATTCCTTCCTTTGGTCAATTGGTTAATGCATCTATAGTTGATCCCCCCCCCCAACACACAGAACTACCAGAATGTTTTTGGTGACTAGCCCTCAGCGCATGCAGAAAATATGAGTAATGCCTGTCCTTGCCCCTTTACAACTCACACTTTCTGCCACAAAAAGCATATTGACAATTAGGTCCCAGGGTCAACTCTGACTTCATGGTTTATTGATAAGGAAGCCCAGGAGAAACTTCCTTATCAAGAAAAGATAAGTTAGTCCTTTCTTGATACAGAAAGTCTCAGAGACTTTGTGAAAACAAAACAAGTCAGAAGTGACTTGCTTCTTTTAAATTTCCTAAAGATACTCATGGTTCAGTCCAACCATTGATGCAGGACAGTATGAGGTGTGCGGTAAGATGCACCGAGTTTGCATTTTCTGCAGCTCATCCTTGTTAAGATCAGGTTAAATTTTAAAGCTTGCCTTGCAGCCTCGCCATCATGTTTCCAGTCGATGTGACAAGGATATTGTGCAACTGCTTTGCAGCATCTTGAAGGTAATGTGATCAAACACACCACACAGCAAAATTCACCGGAGGTGTTATGTCGAGGGATGGGAAGGGCTGGGGTTTGGATCAGGGAAGGGAGGGGGGCAGAGAATGAGGAGAGTCAACAGGGGGTTTGCGTGTAAAGCTGCCAGGTGTCTCTTCCCATCCCAAACCCCAAAGCAGCAGCCGCCTGTACTCAACAGCCCGGGAGGCACTCTCAATGACAATAAGACATCATCTGCAGGCGCAACAATTACCCCCTGTCATTCTGCCGAGCCTCTCTGTTAATTACACAAACCATTTCATTCAAGATGGCATGCTTGGCTGCAAGCCCAGAAATCATTTCTGTATATGCATCTGTCGGATCCACGAACAGGTTAATCAGGTTAGTCAGGAGTTAATTCAGGTGGCTTTGATTCAGGGACAAGCTGGATACGCTCCAGGAGAACACGCTTCCCTCCAACGTGCCAGGGTTGGGCCGTTTTTGTTATTTAAAAATGCTTTCATCGCTCCAACCACATCCTGTTTGCGTTCTTCTCCAGCATGTCTGTCAGTACTCCAGCTGAGCAATTATGACGTTCCTGAATTGTTCACATTAGGCGATCAACTGCAAAGCACAACGTGTCAGAACCTGTTTTTGATTCGAGAAAACGGTTGGGCTTCAATATCACATTCACACTATTCTGTAATATCCCCTGATAGCTCTGTTTGCACTGTCACAAGCTGTTCTGTAATATAGAATGATGTTTAATTTTTTTCTTTCCAATGGAGGTTAAGTTGTTCAGAAACGTAGCTTCCAATTTACCAGGCACACAGCGATGAGTAATTTTTGTTTTAGACAGGGTCTAACTGTATTTTATTTCAGACATTATTCAGGCACTGGCATCCTAACAGGATTAAAATCATGTAATGTCCATTTGCTTTTGGTCCAGCGTGCATAAAATTGAGTTTCATAATAAAATATGAGAATATGAGAAAAATAAAATGGAAATTCCCTGAAAACCTTCTCTGCTTTAATGTTTGTTATTCCCTTTGGGTAAAGTCTGACTGATGAGAAACTCAATTTTACCCACCTATTTATTAACAGAAAACAGCATGCATACAGGGGGATTTCTGCCATGTTCCACTCATTACAGACCATATCATCCTTGGGGCTTGGAGAGTGGGAACATGCCTTTGTAGTATGTTCAGTAAATGCAATTTGGGCCAGATCCAGTTACATCTAACGATAGATTTTTTTTCCATCCAAGTCTGCTGCAGTAAATTTAAAACTTGATATGTTTCATTTTAGTTTCATTATTTGATATGGTTCAACATTTTAACTCCTCCATATTTGAATAAGTTACATTTTCAACAGTGTGCTGTTGCTGGGTCCTTTGTTGGGTTTGTTTTAGGCAGTCTCACAGGAACACACAAACAATCAGCACAATCCAGCAGACAGATATAGAGCATTTTTTACCCCCGAGACCTAAAAAAGAAAACAATGATTTAAAGGCAACTTTAAAAATCTAGATCACCCCAACAATATTTTTAAAAAGCTGCTAATGAGGGTAAAGCTATTAGTCACATGCCAATCACTCAATATCACACAATTTTCCTATCAGAACTTCTTTGAAAACTGAAATCTTACTTTTATCTATTTGTAGCTTTGTGAGGCAACACAAAAAAGTTGTTTAAGAAAAAGCTCAGGGAAATACAGTACTGTGGAAAATAATTTACTGATTTCTTCTGTTTTTCCTTTTTTTTGTCACACTTATAAGTTTCAGAATATTAAAGAAAAGCTGAGTAAAAACAAAAAAAAACTACACAAATGATAATTTATTTAAGGAAGATAAAGCTTTCCAAACCAACGTGGCCCTAAGACGAAAGGCAACGTAAACCTACTTACCACTATAGGGAGGAGCAGTTACCATCATTTGTACTACCAGGCAATCTGTCTTTGTATTGCTGCAGAGGTACTGTAGTTTGAACCACTCTTGCAGAATTTATGGACATTATCCACAGTGGACAGTTGAGCATAAACTCTCATTTTAGGTGCTACCAAAGTATCTCGGTCTGATTTGTATTATATTGACCGAGCCATTTCAAAAGCTTCATTCAGGTTTTTGTTTGTTTTTTTATCCCATTCAGAGGTGGACTTGTAGTGTGCTCTGCTGTACAGCCTCTGAGAACTGGATCCTGAGAAGTGATTCAGTTTGTAGCTTATAGAGTTAACTCCTCCATACAGTCATGATTGTGAACCAATCCCCAATAAAGACAACTTATTTTCCTCTATAGCTATAGTTCCAGGAATAGAAATTCACTTTGGTCCAATTCTCCATGGATGAGTTCCTCTAAAACCACCTCTGATGGTTAATCCACTAATTCTTGTCTTGGCAAAATTACATTTCATTCCTGTCACTCACTACTCTGTTTGCTCTATAGAGTCTGATCAGGAAGAGGATCACCCAACACATTTATCAAAGTATAAATAAAGATCTTTCAGCTGTTCCTGGGTTGTGGTCTGGGTTTTGGGTTCAATTCATACTTGAATCATTACACTGTGGGTATGTTTCTTTTTTTCTTCTTTTTCCTTTTCTGAAATGCTGCATTAGTTTTATGTCAGATGTGATAGCACACAGTTTCCAAAGATTTCCACTTTTGGAAATGTTAATCCACAGAATATGTTTGGGGGGGAATCGTGTGTTTTATAGGAAAATGCTAGTTGGGTCTCTGTTTAATTTGTTCAGCAGGACTTTTCACCCAAGAACCCCACTATGAACCTCTTTTGTCCAGACCTGGTCAGGAATCACAAAAAAAAAAAAATCTGGAACAAAAGTTATATTTTCACACAGGATCAATCTCTGTTTGAAACTGATGCATCAGTATTTAATAGGGCAACAACTGATCTGAGCTGATAAGGCTTTGAAATGATATTTTATCCATTTAATTATGCTTGATCCAAGAAGATTGCTGAACATTCAAAACTAAAATCTCTGTTTATGAGCAGGCTTGTAACAGCATCACCTCTGATACTGTGAATGAAAGACCTGTTAATACACTAAGGTGTTTCAGAGCCCCATAAACAAACAGCCATGGTATTTCATTATGAGCCGTAAAAAAACAAAAACACTGGTAGGTTTTACAGGGGATGAGGGTGTGGGTAACCAGAGATGTACACTTCCGACATCCAGGCAAACCCACAACTACTAGCTGCCCAAACCTCCCACACAGCTCTGGGTCACAGTCAGCCACACAGACCCCCCACTTCCATGACCACACTGCCACACTGAACAGTAAACAGGAAAACAACACCATTTTGCCAAAACATTTTGGAAGCCAGGCAAAATGTTAGCCCAAGTCATTTATTCCATCAAACTAAGCATATTTAGGGAGAAATGTTACAGTTTTATGAGTAGCCATGATTTTAAATATCAAGACATAAATCAATGTTAAAATGTCTTGGTTTAAAGCATTTTTTTTAAGTAACTTTGAAGTCCATGAGCTGATGCTCACTGACCTCGTCCAGCTTCAGATGTGAATAAAATGATAAACTAATGCAATCTAGTTTTTGTTGCATAGATAATAAAAAAAATCTTTTGTATTTATATTACAAAAGATTTGACTTTGACAGCAAACGATACAATACACAACGAATATACAAAGGAGCTGCTGAATTAAATATCTAACAGCAAAAATGAAGTGTTAAGATAACAATAGACACACCAGCCACTTTATTAGGTACACCTCTTCAATTGCTTTTTGGGACAGGGCAGGAGTTAAATGCATCTTAGTATCTATGAAGTGGTGATGAATTGCTTCAGTTGAAATCATGCATCATAGGAAGAAGGACGTTTTAGTGAATTTATTTGAATGTGGGAAGTTTTTGGTGCGGGCAGTTCTGAGAATTTAACAGAAACCGGCCCCGCATGAGCAAAAGCCAGAAAGCAGCAGTCATTCGGATGAAAATGCGAATGACCGCACCAGTTGCTGCTGCTGGGAGCTGAGAAAACAGGCTAACAGATTGGAAAAACATTGCCTGCTTCTGCCTTGTATCTGCAGTTTGGCTGGTGGTGGAGGCAGAATGATTTTTTTGGAACCCTTTTGACCACTTCATGCCAGTTAAGCATCATTTAAATAGCCTATTTCTTATTAAACATAGTTTCTCAACTCTTATGCCATATTCCAATTGTGTGAGAAACACTGAAAACATTAAATAAGTTGATTTTTTTAAAATGTTTTACCGGAGCATGCACCGTCTACGCCGGTAAAACAGGTGTTGTCAATAACACTAATTAGGACTGAACCCTCATTAATCGAAATGGTATGATTGTTAGGAGAAAAAAATAGTTCATGTTTGACAGAAATTATTTTGTCTTCGTACAACAAAAAGCAAAATCAGAAAGCATCCTACCTTAATGAATACGCTCAATAAAAGCGTCGCGGTCTGAAGAAACACCTGGAAGCTGCTTTGTGCCCTGTGCGATAGACATTGTGACAAAGATTTTTTTTTTTTTCCATCCAGACATTTCAATCGCATGCGGAGAGGCGAGTTCTACACTTAATATAAACTACTTATGGAATCACATCCATCCCTGATAAAAAAAGAAAAGATATAAATCCTTTAATTATGCAACCCCTTGTCAATGTATTTTTTAATGTCAGTTTTAATGTTACTTTTATTTTAATTTTTTACTTTGCAATAAATCAGGTTACCCACTTTTAACATATCCAAAATTGCACAGTGGCGTTCAAATTAGATCATATTTGTTATTTATTTACTTTAGTTGTGTTTTTTAAGGGACAATGCACCATTAAGTAACACAAGTCTGCCTGCTATCTCATGGGGACAAATTTAGCTACCAACGAACACCGTGTGCAGATTCAGGATTTAAGGATTAAATCACGATGCACATAGTTAGAATATCATTAGTTAGCATTTTGAAGGAGGTTTGCCCTGTTCAAATTTCAAACATTTAGCTTCATATGCCTCCAACTGTTGAAAGAGTAAACACCATGGTAAGATCAAAAGAGCTGTCTGAGACATTTGGGAAGACGGTGGTTGCAGCTTAAGAGTAAATTTAAAGAGGCCTCAAAGGAATTTGATGCAAGTCATTCCACTGTCTGGAAAATAGTCAACAGGTGATGCCCAGGTGTGGCCTTCTGGTACGGATCTCCTTAGGGGCAGAATGCAAAAGAAGTCTGTAAAAACACAGCGAGCTGTTATTGCTGATATGAAAGAGCACACATACACACACGCACATATATACATATATGTGCGTGTGTGTGTGTGTTCTAGTACAAGAACAAAGGACTCGTTTGTATAAGCAAAAACAAACGTTCTTGGAAATGAACCTCATTGCAGCTGCGGCATCTGGCTCCATGTTTAGAGTATTTGTATGGATGGAATGTTCATAGTGATGTGCAGTGTTAGTTTTCAACCAATTATAGTGTGTTGCATGCAAGCCTGGCAGTTCAATGTCGGTCTCAACTAACCGGAGTGTAATTTTTCCAGAGCATTACAATTCATTGTGCTTTTGTCACTGTGGGCTCTCATTGGTAAAAATCCCAATATATATTCTGCTGATGTGTCCCTTATTTTTTGGGGAAACTTTTAGGAGTTTTTAAAGAATTGTCGGTTTCAGTTTCAGGGAAAGTTGGCATCAATAGCGCCTTTCACATTCACTGGTAAAGCTGTGCAAAAATCAGCACTCAACTTATATTTGCATTTTGTAGGAAAATGAAGGAAAGAAAAGTCACTTCGATGATAGTTTGGTAAAATATATGCTTTATTTCTTCATAAAAAGAAATATTATGAATGTTCATTATTGATTCATCTAGAAACATCTGTTCCATTTTGCTTTTTCATTGTGTAAAATTAATTCCTTTGATGTACATACAACAAAATACTTGAATTTCATGTCTTTTCCCTCTTTTTGTACATACAGATCTGCTAGTCTAAATCATATCATATGCAGATAAGAAACATTTTTAACAGTTTTAGATCTTAGAACAGGTTGAATAAAACTCAACCATAAACAATGCAGCAAGCTGAAGGTCATCTATGACTGCATTGGTTTTATCCTCCAGAGTTAACTGCAAAACACCTTTAAGTCTTAAGGAAAATATCTGGCTTTTCCTTCCAGAACAGGACGGTTTGATGGGAGAAGTCATCAGTAAATGCTCAAACATTGCACTAGTGAAGGGTTGATGGAGACTAGTTCTCACTTGGAGCATCATTACTCATTCAGAGTGAACGCAAAAGAAAGCACAAGAAAAAGAAAATTCCCCCTGCTACCAGCTGTCGGGTGGAGGCAGTTAGTTTCAACTGAAAAAAGGGGAAGTAACCAGTTTAGTGACCACTTGCTTAAATAAATGAAACAGGCTAATTGTGTTGGTTAGAGAGGCACAAAATCTTTAAAAAAAAAATAGATAAACTGGGCGGTGGAGTGACAATATTACCTTTAAAGTTAATGTGAGTATAGCTTGTGTACATTCAGCCTGAGCTCTATGTAAACACATAAAACCCTCTCTGGATGCTGACAATCCCTTCCTATAATTCCTGCATTTATAAAAACGACTACTGCACAGGGCGTGCATAGCATAGTTTTGCACAGTATGTCACATGTGCCCTTGTAGTAGCATTCCCCCGCTGCAGAATGTCAAAGACTGGTAACTTCACATCCTCACAATCTTGCATATCAAGAATTCAAGTAGAAAGACAAAAACTCAAACTAAAGGGAAATAAAAATAAAACTAAAGCAGATAGTGAGTAAATTGTGTAAAACGTGACAGCAACTCAAAATATTTTTTGGCAACAAGTTGAGAGTTGAGATGCGTTGGTGAAAGGTGAACATATAACATATGGATAAGGCATAAAGTATATTTAGTGCCTTGCAAAAGTATTTGTACCCTTTGAACTTTTAAGCATTGCGTTACATTAAAATTATTAGTGTGACTTTCTAATGTGTGAGACCAAGAAACAGTAGTGAATGATTACAAAATGAAGGAAAAAAAACTATGTGTGCTGTGTGTCTACATGCTAACGGCTATTTGAGGCTGAGATAAAACAATGCACATAACTGAACACACTATACCCACATTGAAACATGATGGTGGTAGCATCATGATGTTGGGATTCTTTTCTGCAGAAGCTGGGTTGAGAAAACCTGGAACCTGGAAGAGGCTGAAAAAGTAGAGACTCAAATCCAACTGAGAGTCTGTGGCAAGACTTGAAAACTCATAGATGCTTTCCATTAAAATTTGACTCAACTTCAGATATTTTGCTATGAGAAGTGGGCAAAAGTCCTTCTCTAGATGTGTAGCAAAAGATTTTTGCACAACGTTTTTGACTCAGAAGTTGACTGAGCACAAATTCATGTCACACTTCAAAAACTTTCACTTGTAAAACTTTTGAAAATCACACATCTTTCTTTGAAATTTACTGTACAATTGTCCACTACTCTGTGTTGGTCTGTCACATAAAAAGCACATGGAAGTTCGGGGTTGCAAAGTGAAAACTTAAAAAAAAAAAAGCTAGTATGAATACTTCTGCAAGAAGATGTAAGCCACGAATGAATGAAAGCACATGGGATTTTGAATTGGAAAATTCAAGTGTCACAGGTTAGACACTGAAACGCTGCGCGACTCTTCATGTTGGGGCACGAGTGCTTCACAACAACAACAAAACAAATCTTTTATTCCTTTGAACTGGTTAGTCTGTGATCAAAAACCGGGCCACATGGACTTCTTCTGTTTGAACAAGTGGCATTTAAGTGAGGCGTTTGTGTTTCTCATCTCTCCTATCTGTATGCTAGACCTCTTGCAGATATGCATCTCCAGCCACCTGAAAAGGTTTTCCATTTCACGGTGAAAAGAAAGGCACGCACTCCCGCTGACCCGCTTCCCTCTCCTCAACAAATCAAATGCCTCTCAAGGAAATTTGATTGAGACTTTGCGTGACCTTTGCTCTGAGCAGATAGGGCAGGAGCTTGGCTCTGAGCCAGTGAAGCAGTGAACGGGGAGGCCTGATCGATTTGCCAGTTACCTTTACCCGATTAGCATAATGTTAACATGGAGCCTTACGTGGTCCGAGATGGGATTTACTGTTTGATGGATGGGTCACTCATTAGAGCAGGCAGCAGGAGTACTGAAAATAAAAGGGCAGCTGTATACTTTAAGCGTGAGTGACACAATGAGTATCAATTAGGTCTATTGATCAACCGGTTACTGGGTGGAATAGGACGAGTTCTGCTGCTCAGGCCTATGCAGGATCCTGAAAAAATAAATGAACTGAAGCACATTGTGACAGGATGAAGTTATACAACAACTATAACTAAGAATGCACATAAATAGGTGCTCTCCACTTCTCTGTGAGCACTCTGTACCCGTAATGTGGCGCTTTTTACATAGAGATGCACCGATTGCGCTTTTCTAAGCCGACACTGATATTTACTTAAGTCTGTCATGCCGATCTTGATTTTTCTACAAAGGGGTTATAACACATAAAAGTTATAAAACAGAGGTAGCAGTTTTGGGTAGCAACAAAAAATGAAGGGATTATAAAATGTTTCCATTTAGTGCATAAAACCATGTATCTCCAATCTTTATCTTTAAACTGCAACAACAAAAAATAACTGCATCAAAATACACACAGTTTGCTTGCGCATTTTGGGTTTTAAAAGAGGGAATTTTTAGTGATGATGCATTTAATTAATAGTGGGGAAAGAAATCAAATTTAGAATTTGACCTGCCGATCACAGATTAGAGATGATCAAGGGAATCGATCGGGCAATTCTGATAGATGATAGATGCATCTCTGCCTTAGTAGTTATTCTAAAACAGTTTCAACTACAGTCGTTGCTGATCATCTGCGTTGTGCAGCACCAGGAATTTACAGGGCTACAGGTGGGGAGCCAGAGAAATCCAACCTAAGATGAGGAATGTTAAAACAACACATGGGTCAGATGTTATGTACAAATCTGGTTAGGCAGCTTAGTGAATTAATTGCTTAGAAATAAAAATAAATTATTATAAAATAGATTTCTGTACATTTTACATATATATAGCAATATCTCCACCTTTTTTTGCCAATGAATTACATAGAAAAAATCTCCTATAAGAAAATAACAAAAAAAAAAAAAGAAAGTCTTTTTTGACTTCAATCCCAACCAAAGTTATGTCCTGTCATCTGGTAGAACTTCATGTTGAAGGGCCTGTAGAAGTCCCGTAGCCTCTGCACCACCTCGGGATCAATGTTCGGATGGGTTCTCCCTTTGGTTTTTCCCAGGCAGTGGGGCTTACTGCTGCCCTCTGCCTTCTTGAGGCACGGGAATCCCTTGGTCTGGTTGAAGTAAAAGTGTTTGTCTGTGATGATCCTCTTGAGGCCCAGGAAGTCCTGCACGCGGCCCAGCTCTCCGGCCGGGTCGCTGATCAGACGCTCGCCGCTCACAAAGAGGATCTGGTCCATGGGGAAGTACTGCAGCCAGTTGTCCAGGTGCTTGGCATAGATGCCGATCTGGATGGCGCTCCATGAGGTGTCAATGAGCCCCGTAGTCCTGTTTTTGAAGGTGAGACTCTCAAAAGAGGGAATATCGGGCTTCTTAGACAGAGTCTGCGTGTAGTCAGAGATAGCTCTGGTGACGGGGTCCCTCACTACCACGATCAGTTTGGTGTCTCTGGACATGGCCGATATCCTCGCTGGGGCCTCTCTGGTCACAAAGTAGCTGGGCGTTTTCTCCATGGTGATCTGGCCCTCCAGGGTTTTTGGCATCAGATCCCTGAAGAAGAAAAAGCATACAAAAAATGTTTAGAGAGGGGAAACAAATCTGAGAAAGGTCTTGCATAATGTAATCAACTTGATGGAGAGCTCTGCGTTCTGTAATCAATGACTCACTGAGCCTGTTTAGCCTTGTTGCAGGGCTTAAAAACCTATTAGTGGAGGCAGCTCTCCAACATCAACAAGCTTAGTCACTCAGAAGATATCTCACTTCTGACAAGAGACAGAAACCCATTATTACAGCACAACCAACCACAGTGAAGCTGCTGTGGAAGGTTTTGAACGTGGCCAATCTTGAGTTAAACTCTTTTAGAGAGAGTAGAGATGTTTTGACTCGTTGATACCGATTTCTATTAGGTCGATTTCCAATTTACATTCTAAGCACAGGAATATGAAAAGTGTACTGCAGATCATTTGATAGAGTTAGCAGTTTTGAAACAAAGAAATTACAATTAGGATTAATTTCTTTATGTGTCTAATTATATGTGCCTAATAAATTTTTTGCTAAGCCACAAAAAAAGCATCAGAATGACTGATGATATTTTCAATATTTTTCTCTTATTATAGTTTTGTGGAATCTATTTACTGGATGCCCAAAAGTGCTTAGCTCCACTTTATATACCAGATAATCTGCATTGCTGACTAGCCTGCAGGCAATTGTGCCTCACCAAAGAATAAAAAAATTAATATAACTTAAAGAAAAGAAATCACCCATGAAAGTTGATAGCACTGCCACATACACACACAAAAAAGGATTTAATTTTATCTGATATGAGATGGCTTTTTCTTTGAAAGGCTTTGAAATGTGCAAGAATAATGAAGTGTTACTTGAAAGACACTACTCTTGAAGGAAAAGCAAATGTGCTTTTTTTTTTTTTCTTCCAGCACTGGAGTCCTGAAGTAATGACTGAGGGCAGAGGCATCATTATGATGACTGTGTTAAGAGCTGTCCTATATCTGAAGTTGCCTTTCCCATTTTTGACAAACTGGACCAGAAAGGAACACAGCTACTTTGATGTAGCATGAATGACTTTTTTGAAAATGGTTCAAGGTATGAGCTCTCTGATTTTTTCTAAGACATGTCAAACAAATAAAAACAAAACTCTTTCAAGGTCTAGTTTGGTGTATTATCTTGTAGTTTGTTTTGTATTGTGGTAAAATTTTTCTAAATGTACAAAAGCTATGATGAACTACTATAATAAAGCCTGAACTTTTGTTCAAATTAGAGCTTATTCTGTGGAACATTCTGGCTACTTTCCCATAACCTAACAGAAACTCCCTTAGGAAAATTTAACAGTTATTTAGAGAGTAGTTTCTGGGAACTTAAAGGTTACTTTAATAACCTTACTCAGCCAATGTATTTTGATTACTTTCTCTAATCATACCAGGCACTCTTCTGGAAATTGACAGGCAGTTTCCAGTAATCTCTGAATTTACCTAGTAAGCTCTAAAGGAGTGAGCAATAATTTCCATGAAAGAACGTGGTAAGTTCAGTAAAGTACCTAGAGGGTTGCATAAAAAGTCTCTAATATCCTTTGGGACTCTTTAGACAGAGGGCTCCAATTTCCATAAAACCTTCTCATAAAATCCAGAACATGTTTGTAAAAGTTGCTAATGAAAACTTTATTGTCTAATGCTAGCACCTATTGTTGAAGACCAAATCTGCTGAATAGATAACTCGTTTTACACTTCATATGTGGGCCTATTGCTCTTGGTGAGAACTAATGACGTAACAGGTTCTTTAAGTGCTTTCTTGTGGCTTTTAATTAAGGCCTTGGGAATAGGGATAACATTAGGAAATAGAATTTTGCCAAAATCTAAAGAAAGTAAAACAGGAAAAAATCAAAAAATTAGCAGGACAAAAAAAAGAAGGGATGTTAGCGAAAACAGGTTGTACACTGTCACAGATAAGATTGTTGCTCCATCCTGTTTTCAAGGCTTTAACACTTATTCTACTGTTTTGACACCACTGTAGAGACAAATACAATTAATCCTTTGTAATCCTAACCAACATGTTGACAGCCTGAAAGGTGAAAAATGGAGACTATCCTGCAATCCCCAGAGCTTGGGCCGCTGCTCCCAAATACACATGAAAACGCTTAAATCTAGTTCATGTCCAGCTAGCTAATGGCTAATTCATACAGCATTAGCTATTTGTCAAAGCAAAGATTTGCATGCAACAAACTCAATGAAAAAAGTCCTGTGCTGAAGGGGGGAGAGAAGTGTCAAAGGTATTGCTAGGTAGCCATAAAAATGCTTTATGGAAATAGTGTTGGCAGATTTGTGTAATCCTAATGCAGCACCAGTGATCTAATTATGATAACATCATCTTGATTACTGACACGTCAGAGGGGTGAATAAATCAAATGCAGAGGCTCATTAATAGTGCATTGTAATCAAAACAGATCCAGTTCATGTTTTTTATGAAGGAGCACCCCATTTTTGCAGATAAAAAAAATACCTTTTTTTATCTGAAAAAAAAAAAAGCAGCTGCAGGACCTAGACTCAAACTGTTTATGCAGCACATCAAGGAGTACGACGAAACATGCCTGACTGTTTGCCATTTTTTTTATGCACAATGGCTATACTGGTTTCAAGCTTTTCGTCATTCCCTCTGCCAACATACAAAAAGAGTCCACGACTAACCAGAGAAGGCAAATGGCTTCCCATTTAATCCGATTTCAACGTGACAATGCAGCGTGGAGATAGGGAGGAGGCCTGAGTTACAATGTGCAAAGTGACAGATTATGCTGATCCAAGCTCAGGGAATGCTATTTTTTTTGTGATGAAAAAAAACAAAACATCTAGTTGTTGGGGGGTTGAAGGAGCACAAAGCAAGGGGATGGTCTGACAGCAAGAGAGAAAGAAAAGTGGTAAGGAAACTCCTAAAAGCGCCAAATCGACAAGAAAAGGACCCCCACTAATAAAAAATCCCCACCTCTGACTTTGCTTACTCTTTCTGCCAAAAAAAAGGAGGGGAATTTCGGAGGAACAAGTAGCTCTTGGAGAAACAATGACCATTATGTTCTTTTTTGATTTATGAGGTGCTGCTTTTAAAGATTCCGTCGCCAAACAGGCAATTCTGTGACACTGGGATCCTCTTTCTTCCTGCTTTTCTTTCAGAGTGAACCATTGTTCCTGTGCGCAGGGGTGAGCAGGGCAGTGGTCAGGGGCAGAGGGGCGGGGATGGGGGCAGGGTGAAGAGGAGTTGTAGGAGGAAGAAGAAGAAGAAGAGGAGGAGGAGGGTTGCGGGTGCTGATGGCAGGATGAGTGGAGCACTTCTCCATCCTTCAAAATCAAGTGAGAGAAACCTTTTGGAGAGCTCTTAAGAGAAGCGTGTGCCAGAATCACCCTGCAAACAACACCCTGCTCCTCTAAGATAACAACAACTCCTCTTGGTCCAACTGTCTGGCTTGAGGAAGAGTAGTTCTGTAAATAACCATCACCCTCTTCAATTCATTTGCTTTACTATGAACTCTCTCATTGTTTGCCCCTCCTTGCCTCTCTAAACTGCCTCTCTGAGGGTATTTCCAAGTTGAAAGGCATACCAAACATGATGATAAGACAGAATCCACAGAGGCCCTTGTCAAATGACGGCCTCACACCGGGGCCGGCAACGTGGCCCTTTGGCCCCTTGTTTTTTAAAGAATCATCATCTCACCGGAGCCAAACAGGAGGCAGGAAATAAGTTATTTCTGTCTGATGCCTCTGCCTTCCTCTTGTCATGTTTGATTTGACGATAACAGGCTGCCAATGAGCTTAATGTGTCACAGCATCACTCTCTAAAAGGAAGCCATTTGACAATTTTTCTCGTCAATACAAAATGTTTTCAATTATCTCGCATGTCAGGGAAGTTGAAAGAGCATTTGAATCTCAAATTAGGGTTTGTCTATTTAAATGCAGACAAATCAGAGGGTGTTTTGTTTCTGCGCGCAAAGAGAGGGTGTGGTTTTAGTGTTGCGGGCTTCTTAAGGTTGCATGGAGATGTTTCTATGGATGGAAAACCCTGAAGTGAGAGTTGCACTCTCGTGGGAGGTACAGTCGCCTAAAACAACCGTGTGCATAAATTAGCTATAAGCCAAATCAAAATTTCAGGATAAAATACACAAAACCTAAAAGAAATCAGACAGTTGCTATGTTCTTTGTTGAAAGTCCTGAACTTTCCTCATGTTCTTCACCCTTCTGCCCTTTTCATTGATCTACAAGGTTCCCTCGACCTCTTGGAATCAGGGTTTGAAGTTCGATAGAAAAGGGGCGCTTCACAAACAGGAAGAAGAGGAGGGTGGAAATCGGGATAAGATTTCTGAAAGGAGCTCTTTCTTTTCAACAGTTCTCCGAACTCAGCTTTTCTCATGGACCAATGAAGCATTTTTAGGAAATACTTCATTTCCTACAAATGAAAGTTGCTTGTCATTGACAGACAAGCTGCTTGAGCAAAACTTGCTCGGTCACATATAAGTGTCCTTATATTGAATTTCAAATCCCTTGAGAACATTTGAGCTACATTGCACGAACAAACAAAACACTAACTGTATCTTATAATGGCACTAATATTTGGGGTTTGTAGAAAGTCATTGGTGTATAAAAAATTTCTCCTTGCCAGCAAAGATTTCAGGATTATCTTCTATTCTTCTTCAGTGTCTATTAAAGGAATTCATTCTCAAAGTATGACACAACCACCACCATGTTTTTTTGTGAGGTTGGTTAACTTTTGGTCATGGTCAAATGTTAGTTTGTCGCCACACACGGGGCCTCGTGTACAAAAGAATGTGTATGGATAAAAGCCATGCACGATTCTGTTGGCTCACTAAATGTTTGGAAAGCACACACAGAAGCCAGGCATTTTGAAATATGGGCCCACGGCGCTTTGCGTCTGACATCACATCTAACTGCAGAGCACAACTCTGGCTGTAAATTAAAGGAATAATGAGGACAGTTTATCTTTGCTCTGTTTCAAGCACTTGAAGCTGAGCCCAGTTGTTAGCATGTTGCCACGGAGATCTTCCTGACACTTCATTTCCTCATTGAGAACTAGACTTGCCTTCTTTAAAACTCACATCTTGCATCATTGAGCAAGAAAGATGAATCTCTGGGCCTGTGCTTTTATTCCGACGCATTTTGCAGATGCAAAAAAACAGAGGCACGCCTACCTCTACTCTTGCTATATAATACGCCTGTCGTCTGTGTTTGCATGGACATTAGGCACCTCTATGCAACGCCACAGACGCATCAGCCTGATCAGACTGAGGTTTCAAATTTATAGGCTTCACTGAGTAAAGGTGTCACTGGAAACTCAAGAGAGTGGCTGTGCAGAAGCCCCCATCCAAGTCATCTGTCTGCTAAAAGGATTAATAATTCAGACTGGCCTAGTATCACACACTCAGGACGCTGCGTATGGGAGAGAAAATATCATCCAGCCACAGTGAGAAGAGCCGTCTGACAGCTAAATTCCTCCTCCGATTACTTGTTGTCAAAAGTGCCTGTCAGGCTGACTGGAGCTACCGCTGACTATTTTCAACTGTGGCCACTGATACATGGGTTGACTCGCAGTGAGGAGTTAGAACAGGTAGTGTTCATGCTTTTGTTTCACAGTGTGTGCATAATTTCAATGGATAACAGTTTTATCAGATGGGAAAGAGGAAGGGAGTTCGAAGGAAGTGGCCCCAGACTGAAAAAAAGAAGATAGAAAAAGAAACTCGCTGACACTTTGACACTCAAACTCCGAGGCTTAGATTTGGAGTCCTGATCTGGGTTGATGAATGCGGCTCCCAGAAACCCCCTGAACCTCGTTCTGCAGTTGCATGAAGTCAGAGCGGCATGAGAATCCGCTGACCCTCGGAGTAAACAAAACAGACGCAAATTGTCCCTCTGTCATTTCATTTCTCACTGAAAACAGGGAGTTGCAGTCTGATTCTTCAGAGCAGAGCTTCATACAGTCGGGGTGTGTGCGTGTGTGTATATGAGCAGGGGAGGGAAAGTGAGTGACAGGCTCCATGAATCAACAACAAGAGAAGGAGAGTCAGGGCTTGCGGTCACACACCAACCCGACTGGTTCTGGGATCAAACCAGTTTGGTTTCTGGAGGCAACATCAGACATAGCAAAGTAAAAGAAATAAACAGAAAACTGTTGCCGCTCGAGACATTCCTCTCTGACACTATCGCGGTCTGCAAGCACAAATTATTCAATTTTGCACCGAGCTCTCTCAAAATGTGTTTTTAAGTATATCTGCTGCTCTTTGGCACCTTTTGGGATGCAAACCAAGAATGTGCAGAGCCATCAAGGATCTTTCAGGCCTGTGTGGAATTACAGAGCGTTAATAACTCTGCAGAGACGCGAGACAGCCCACCATGTGGCATAAATAAAATAGAGGAGTTGGTGAAAGGGATGGCAGCGAGCAGAAAATAGCAGTACCTCCTCCTGTCCCCTGGGGAATTGGGGAGGGGGGAGCATTCCTTCACAAGTACGGTCCATTTTTCTCTTCTGCCTTTTACAGAGGTTGCCCAGAAAGCTTTGCTGGTTTGAAACAAAAATGACGGGTGCATTTCATTGCTGACACTCAAACATCTTTGCAGTTTGTCTGACGTAATACAAGACGAGAACACACAAACTTTCAGACCGACCACCCAATTTGTTTAGCGCTCGTAATTTGCTCTAATCAGTGTTAGCTGAAGGATCAGAGCTACAATGTCAATCAAAAGTATTTCTAGCTGGTTATATATAAATAGAGCAACATAAAGTAAGGTAAAATTGCAAAGTGGAAGGATTTTTCTCCATTTGAAGACATTTCATACCATAGCAGCTCTGGCTGTCTGCTGATCACAGCGCTTTCTTGCATCAATTTGCTATGTCCCCCTACATAACATGTAGCTGAAAAAGAAATTTTTTTCATGCTTTTCATCTGCCCACTCCTTCACAAGACCCAGATCTGTTTAGTGTTTGTCTAGCAGCTTTTCTGTTCATTGATTCTTTCACTTGAGCTGTAGTTTCTTGATATCTTCTCTGAAAAGTGCAGGGAATGCCCATGTCTTGGTAGGTTTACAGTCATGCCATGCTGTTTTTTATTTTTAAAAGTTTTGGAACTTTTTTTTTTTTTTTTTTGTAACCGAACTCTTCACTAAACTCCATAAGCTGCGTTCCTTGGTATTCAATAAGCTAATCTGACAAACCTTTAAGGCCAACCCAGGACAGCTGGATTAAATCTGACTTTGAAGGTAATCATTTCCACTGGATTTTATTTATGGGTGTCAGACTAAACTGGAATGGATATAGATGCTGGACTCACTTTTCCATTTTTTTGTTGTAAAATTAAAAATAAAAATACAAACGCACGCCTACACACAAATCATTCTCCTTACACTCCACAATTAAACTTTGTGTTGTTGTAACAAATAAAACCCTGATAAAACACATTTTTGGTTGCGACGTGACAAAGTGTAAAAAGTCTGCACGTCTGGATACTTTTGCCAGACTCTACGGCCGACAGATTCCACTTCTCCATCAACACGGGGGTGGCTGACAGCTCGGATTCAAAAAACCGATGGACCGTGAAAGAATGGGGAAAAAAGAAGGAAACAATAAAGGCAAACAGGAGCGAGAAGCTCCAGGTGAAGACTTATGCGTGGTAGCATTTGTGTGTGTGGGCAGAATCAAGCATTCTGACTGATTTCCTGACACTTGACATGCACCAGGAGGCACATGACTCCTTGATCTCTCTGCGGTGAAGATGAATAAAAGATGAAACAGACTCGAGATGAACATACATGTCGCCACCCCCTCCGTTCTCTCGAGACGTGCGGAGACAGAAGCAGTGAGGGAGCTGCTTTGCATCCTGTTTGAATTGGCTGTCAGCCGTAACGGCATGCACACCTTTTTGAAGACAGGTGAACTACATACGGTGTGCGTGTGTGTGCGCGCACGAGAAAGAGGGGGATTTCCTCTTTAAAGTATGTCACTCACATCTCCCTGTGTGTTGAGGTTATTATTTTGCTTCCATTCACACTGCAGCTGTCGTGGCAGGTTAATGCTTCACAAATTCCTAAAGACAGCCTGACGTTCCAACATGTAATTAGCTGCATGGAGTCGGAAAGCACCAGTCTTGACAATTAACCTGCTGCATTCAGAGGAAAATGGGAAACAGCAGCATTCCTTTGGTAATCCTTTGCTTCCCTTTACATTTCAGCCTACCTGTTGTATCCGTTGTATTGTATTCACAATAGCCGTTAAAAATGTCTTCTGGCTACATTGAAACACAATGTGTTGAGTTTTTCTGATTTACTCCTATGTTGCTTCTAGTATTTTTTTTATTGTTTATTTTTGATTAGGTTATGTTTTTGTGTTTCAGTTTTTGAACTCAGTTTCATATTTGGTCAGTTTGTTATTTAAAAAAAATCAAAATAAAACATATGCCTATAAATCTTTGACTTTTGCGTTTGTGTTTTATTTGTCCATCTACCCATCCATCCAAATTAATGGGCTATTAAATTATTGAAAGGATGGCTGACTCATTCATTAATTTGTCAATTGGCTACCCATCCATCCATGTACAGCAACCATCCAATATAGATAATATTTTGGTAAGAAAAGAAAAGAAAAAAATTAAAAATGGTGATTCAATTGTCACAAATATGAGAGTTAACATCAGACTTTGAAATTGAAGGTATTTGAATAGAATAACGTGACTCTATTTACTCTATTTATTGAATATGATACTGTCTGCGAGTTATTTGTGCCACTTGTGCGATTCGGAGCACAATAACTGGCGTGAAGAGGAGCGTATAACTGGCTTGTCTGACCTGAAGTCAAAGTGTTTTTACAAAGAAACCCAACAACTCTTACGTGGAAAAGCAGAAAGCGATAGTGTGAATCAGGCAGGGAGAGGTGACTCAGGGGCTTCTAATGAGCTCTGCTCTTTTACTGCCAGGCTAATGGAAACCTCAGGGGGCCTCGGTCGCTCTCAGTCTGAGTCCGGTGTGTATGTCCTCTCTCCCACAGGCAGACCTGCTCTGCAGCACTTTAATGGGCACCTCTGGGACTTTATACCTGGGACAAGTGTGGCGTCTAGGCAGGTTCTCTTCCCAGAACATGAGCGAGGACTTCCTCTGCTGAGCTATCTTTAGCACAAGTTTTTCTTTTTCTCCTCCAGGTGGGCTGATCTAATGCGCCAATGAGTGTTTATTTGGCTGCCATGAATGACCAACAGCTCCAAAGGGAGGGTGTCTGGTTCTGTCCTGACATGTTTAACAACATCCAAATTATCGCCTTATTAAAAGGGCCTGATTCACACATTTCACAGAGGGACGGCCTGTTCACTGCTTATACACAAAACTACTTTTATAAAGCTTTTGGAAAGCACTTTGTCATATGAGCAATTTCTAAACATGATGAAAGGTTTAAGGTGTGAAACTTCCTGTCAACCCCTCACTCCCCAATTTCCATATTGTCTTCACTGAACAACGGGAGTAGGGGGTTTAGGAGAAACAACACACCCCAGTGCTGCCACTCCTCTCTTCACAGGTCTCTCCTTTCACTATTAACTGGTTGTAATTTAGGCTTGAAAAGCGCCTTTTCTCCATTTCTCTACCCCCCTGGTCACTGTGTGTGTTTTTAAATAGGCCATGCCAGCTTAGGCAGCGGGGAAAGAGGGCCTCTGCGCTGACCGAAAAGGAGCAGCGAGAGCAGCGAGGCCTGCCACGAGCCCCGCCCAGGAATGGACAAACCGAGCGCAACATGTGACACTATTCTTGCTCGTCAGTGGCACAAGTGCACAGCTGGAAGAGTGGAGAGCAAGTTTTCGTAAAGGGGATGGCTTAAGGGAGATTTTTTTTTAGGGAGTAACTCGGAGCTTGACGTTTCTTTTGTGTGTGTGTTATTATTAAGGGCTTGAGCAGAGAATGTGAACCTGCTGTCAGCTGTACGGTTGGCTGAGTCTTGGAGGAGCCGAGGGAGTTCCAGGAATCAGGAAACAAGCTGAGATCTAAAGTATCTGATCATCCAAATTCAGGGTTTCCTCTCCACAACTGCACGAAGCACCTACATGCTTGCTGATCCAGTGTTTAGAAGAGATTCTTCTTTTAAATATTCACCAGGATTCTATAGGATAGTGAATGAACTGGAGAAAAACATAGGCAATTATTATGAAGAGGACAGGGTAGGTCTGTTTGGAAGGATGTTTAAAGCATGGTTAGGTTACAAAGCTATTTTCCCAAGCTTTCAACATCTCATAGAGTGCTGTTGAATCCATCATCTGAAAAAAGAAAGAGTATGGCACAACCGCAAAATTACCAAGACATGACAGCCCACCTAAGCCAACAGGCCAGGCACACAGGGCACAGTTAAATCTCTTATCCAAGTATTAAAAGGCCATAAAGAGTCAATAACAAGAGCCATCCAGCTAAACAATCAAAGCATTAATCAGAGAAACAGCCAAAAGGCCCATGGTGCCTCTGGAGGAGCTGCAAAGAGCCACAGCTCAGGTGGAAGAATCTGAGCAAGACAACTATTTATCGTGGATTTCATAAATGTAGCATTGGCAACAACAAAACAACTGTTTGAAGAAAGACCCATTATGAATTTGCAACAATCCACATAGTGGACACAGAAAAAAGGACAGCTTACAAAAAGTGTGGTGGAAAACAAACACAGCACATCCTGCTGATTGCACAAACCACACAAAGCATCGTGTTCTGATGACGCCTATCTTTAGCGGTGACTGGGAAGCTGGTCAGAGTTGATGGATGGAGCCAAATCAGGCTGATAAAAAGTAAACCTGTAGCTGCAAAATAATTGAATCTAGAGTAAAGATTTCCCTTCCAGCAGAAAAAGAATACTAAACACTCAGCCATACTTCCAATAAAATGGTTTAGCCAAGTCAAACTCCAGGCCTATATCTAGTTGAAATGTACAAAATCCAAAAGCCATGAATTACTTTTCTTTAGATTCACAACTATGGGCTATTTTGTGCTGGTCGGTGACATTAAATCAGAATGGACATTGAAGTTTTCGATTTGAATGTGGTAAAATGTGAACATATTTTGAGCACTTAGTAGTTTTTAATCAATAGTCCTTCAGGGTTTCTGAGGGCTCTTAAAAGAGCCTTTGGAGAACCATTGATTGACTGAGTCTGACTCTGAACAGTGACAGTTTAAAACATTTTGCATAACTTCGTAAAACTTGAAAACCACGTTGCCAAAATCCATGGCGGGATTTACAGCTTCCTGTATCTCTGCAGGCGGTCAACACGCCGCCTCTGTCAGCGAGCAGTCGTGGGTCTGACCCCCAGTCCGAAGCCTTTAACCCATCTCTATACATCACCTCCAATCAGGCCTGACCGATCAATACTCCTCATCCCTGAGGAGCCGGGTCGCTGTGACATTTGTGTTCGCTGCCTGACTGTTGCAGCCTTTTGTGATTGAAGACGAAGATTATTTGTGGTTCCACAGCTGAGCCTGTCCAAACCACCCCACAACATTTCCCCAATGTATGAAAACACTAGCAATACACGCTTTTTGTTTCCCCCCAACCCCCTTTTCTCTTCTTCAGGGCTTGATGCCTTTCACTGACACTCTATAGAACCAGGTGGCCTCTTTGGCCATTCAGCGGAAGGAAGCAGGGCGAGGTCAGCGTGGCAACAAAACAGCGGACGGGTCACCTACGTGGAAACAGGAGAGCTCCTGCAGCGAGCTGATAAAAGGGTGTGCAACCATCCAGAACTGTACCCGACACGGCCGGGAGCTGCGGTCTGACTCCGGTTTAAGAACTATCAGAGAGGGAGGAGACAGATAACGGCTTTCAAACCGCGCAGACTTCCGCAGTCAGACCGAGTCTGACAGTGGAATAAGTGATTTTTTCTTCCTGTCTCTCCCTCCTTTTCAACAATGCTCCACTTGTCCCTTTGTAGCACCTTAAGTAGCTTCTGCTGATGCTGCTTTGTGGGTCTGTTTACCTCCACAGAGTTTTTAATCACAGCTAAGATACAAAAGGGAGACCCGAGAGACATCCTGCTCAGCACGGCGCCAATTCATCCCCAGCAGACTCCTGACAACAGCCGGAGCCCGAACCGCATTAAGTGAAGAACAGAAGCTGCACAGCTCAGACATGAACATGAACTCTTACGATATTTGAGAGCAGAAACCAACATATGACTGACAAATAACTTAGGTGCTCCAGTGAAAAACAAACTTCTCAGCAGCACTAACACTGCATATGGAGGTTTTGTCTCTTCACAACTTCGGATTTCTTTGTATCTTATTGAGATTTATGTCAAATCTAAACACAAGGTAATGCATACTGACGAAGTAGAATAAAGGATATGCGAGTTTTATTTATTTTTTTCACCAGAATTAGTTTTCCTAGTCTTGACACAGATTCTCAACTAGTTTAAGGTCTGGACTTTGACTGGGCCATTCAAACAAATGAACAAGCTTTGATCCAAACCATTCCAGTTTAGCTCTGACTGTGTGTAAGACGAACCTCCATGCCATGTCTCTTGCTTTCCTTGGCTCCCATGTTGCTGTTTGTTCCCTAATGGTCTCGAACAAACACCTGAGGTTTTCACCAAACAGCTGAATTTATACTGAGATTAAATAAATAAACAGGTGGACTACTACCGGGCAATCTGTTGCAATGGATTTTATTTGTGGGTGATTGGAATAAAAAGCACCTGACAAACGTTTTTAGATTTCAAAATTTTGAAAACCATGTAGTTTTTGTCCTTCACCTTCATTATGCTCTACTTTGCATTGGCCTACCACTTAAAATCCCAATAAAAACAAAAACACAGTTTGTGGTTTTAACATGACCAAATACGAAAAAAGCTCATACGGTGTGAATACTTTCACAAATGCCTGTGTAAAACAAGTCCATGCGACCCTACACTCCGTCCCCAACATGTGCTTGGCTTCTGGTTTAAATCTAAAGGGAGGAGCGTCAGCCTGGGCCCTGACTGCGAGCTGAGACCAGAGCCCACGACACGACAGCAAGACCACAAAGAAGCAGTTATATATCAAAGCCCCATCTGAGCCAATATGGCTAAATGGAATATGAAAAGAGCAACACAGACCACAGGCTGACAGACAAGGGCCTGCAGTCACTGAGAGTAAATAAAATTAACTCTTTGGAAAAATGTTTCAGCTGTTTTTTTTTTTCTTTTCTAGTGATGGAAGGATGATTCAGAGTGGCATTGTTAAAAAAATAAGATGTATAGAGTTTTAATATTCAATCAACCAGAAGTAGGAATGATATACTCTAAACAAATACTTTTACTTTATATCAATTTAATGCATCAAATCTGAAAACTCCCACTATTTTCAGTCTTACTAAATGTTTTATAAAAATGTGGTTCATCTGATTTGAATAAAATATTTTGCAGATTGATTAATTTGTGGAATTAATTCTGTAAATTTCTTCTGTTGGACTTAAAACCAACAACATGCAACATGCAAAAGACAGGCAACATGTCTTCATTTAACATTAACATTTGCTGAATTTTATTTTTTTTTTAAAGCCCTTACACAATACAGTTTTGGTATTATATTTCTGCATCTTGCAAAGTATGTTGGCATCAAAAAAAAACACCTTTAGCTGAAAGCATCCTGTCATGTTTGAAATATTGGTGCTCATAAGGATGTGCTGCCATTCTTAATAGCGAATGTGTATTGAGATGAATGGTGGATTTTGCAGATCAGGACGGATGTGTCACTTCCACTCTTCACATTTAACCAGCAACTGGTTATCTCAGGAGGAGAGGTTAATGTTCCATACACACACACAAATAAATTACTGGAAGCTGAATTAGTGAGAGAGAAACAAGCTGTTTTAAATTGGAAGCTCCATGTGTTTTCAGTATAGAGAGGTGAGTGAATCTTTATCAGTGCAGACAGAGCCCCTGCATACAGCATGGGGTTATGTTACAGTTGGTCGTTGCTGCAATTTTTTGTAGATTCAGTTGTGTCAGTTCTGTAACGATGAACTATGCCGCAGATATGTAGGGCAGTTTATCTTCCTTCGTGAACTAAACACAGGACAGATACGTCTGTCAAACCACAAATCAGAGCATCTCCACTTTTTAGGCTCTCTTACACATTCATAGACTTCCACTAGTCTTTGTATTATTTTAACTAAATGTCTCCTTTACATTAAAATTTCCTCAAATTTCTCCATATATTCCAGTTTGTAATTTAGGTTACAAACTGGCAGTTTTCAAAGTACTAAATATTTATCAAACATTGAATACAAGATAGCATTGTCTTTGGGCTGTACTTCAAACCACTCTTTGAAGTAGATGTTTTATTTTGCTTTATAATTATGTTTATAATTATCATTGTTTATGACTGTGTTTTGGATAAAAGAAGTTTTAACTGTCCAAACTCAATAAAAGAAACTTTAATCTAAAATTGTTTAATCGCAGATCCAGATTAAATGGATCTGCGATTAAACAATTTTTGAGAGTTCTTATAATAAATTCTTGAATGTGTCAATACTTTTAGAATATATATTGATTTTAGCTAAAGAAAACTTCTTGTATAATGGTGAAGCAGGTGCAAACAGAAACTAATGAATCAATGTTTCTGTTCGCACTGTGACCCTTTGAGCTCCAACTGCCTCGTTATGAATGTATATGTGTTCCTTTAGGCCAGTTCATGCTTGACCACACAGTGAAAATGTGTACCTCCTGATATGAGGACCCCTCAGCCAAACGCATGAATCACATGTTTTTGTCTTTGGCACAAATAAAAACTGTCAGAGGACATCAGAAATCCACAATAAGAGTTGTTATCTCCACCTCCTCCTCTCTCGCACTCGCTTTGTGGAATTCCAGCTTTAAATGCGTGTCCGGAAAGGAGGGAGGGGACGGCTGGGAGATTGTGCAAATGAACAAACAAAACAAGAAGAGGTTAGTTGCACAACCCCTGATACACTAATAACTGTCTCAATCTCTGTCCCCATAAATGATCAGATGAGATTCCCATAGCTTTCATTTCAATGCCATGCAGCTCTTATTTTTATTTATTTTTTTGTTCTGTTTTCCTTCTGTCTGGAAAATTCCATCTCTTTCCCCAAAGTCATCTCCAGTATCAGGTCCTAATAGTACACTCAGGAGGGCTTGGTGATGAATAAAGTATGATTTCCTTTCACTGTCCATCTTCTCTCCAGAAAAAAAAAAAAATCCCACCTAAAAAAAACCCCAAAAAAACCGTCTTGACAGATTTCACTTTCAATTATACTGAAGAAGCTTTAAACAAAATCTTCCTTAAACATCCAATTCAACTCAAATGCTTTTCAAATAACTTTTCTTAGAGTAAACTTAGAATCTAAAACACAAATCTAAGCAACCGGGGGGTGAAAAAAAACCCAAAACGGCTAAAGTCCTGACTTCTTCCCAGAGTTTAAGATCAGTATTAGATTTCATGGCCTGAGACGCTGCAGAGACGCTTTTCCACATGCAGTTGCAAACTCCGTGGGTGGAAACAGTAAAATAACAGCCTGCCTGCACAGTCCCCAAAACTTTCAAACTGGTGGCAGTAAATCAAAGTTTGTATCACAGCAGGCGCACAAAGCATCACACAAACCAGGGACTGGTGTCCCTATTTCAAATACTCCCAACATTTGGTTCTAATTCAGAAACTTTTCCACCCTCTCTACATTGTTGAAGCGTAATGCTCTGTATATTTAAACATCCATTTGTTCATTATTAACACATGAGGTGGTTCTCGTTATCCCTGCAAAAACTAACTATGTGGAGACAAAAAAAAAAGTGATCTTAAAGTACGAGTAATTTCAGTAGCTGATTTACAAACGGTCGAAGTAACCGATGAGGATTAAAAACCGCAGTCTAATCTTAGGCTTTAAAACCTATGCACAATAGACAAAAAAGACCAAATAAGTAAAATCTGCTAAAAACAAATAGCGTCTGATTGTGTTGAGCACAAACAAATGCAGTAATTAAGCTCAAAAGTGCTCCAGCTCCTCACATTAACACTTTATGATGTAAATGAACAGGATAAAGTTGGTTTAAGGGGTTTTATTCTACAAAGTCTCCTCACTTTTGTTCACTAAATCCCCCTTTTTACACTGTTTAGAACCAACTGACACACTAACGGTAGAAAAGGATGAAAGAGCGGACCAACTTTTCTTTTATTCCCCCCGCCGCCCTCAACCATAGGCGTTGCCGGGCCCGTTTTTTAACCGGGTGTTCCAGAACGTATCTGCCCCAGTGAAGTTATCTGATCAAATTTCGACGATTACAGCCCAAAGATTCACTTCAAATGATTACAGGAAGCTCCAGGAGGAGAAAGATAAAGGAATAAGGAAAGATTCAACAAGATTCAAGCACGGTGCCGTTTGTGCCGATAAGTGTAGCCGGCCATGCTCCAATGCAAATGTACTAGAAAAAGTTCAGTACAAGAAACGTTGCACACACAAGTTAGCCAAAATGTAATTTAGATTCTAATTGCAATAACAAAGCAGGTTTTATACATGAATCTGATTTCATCTGAAAATCTCCAACTGGATTTTTTTTTTTTTTATTGAAAAATGAGCATCTGTCTACAGCTGCTGGTTTTGCAATAGAAAACCAAGTTGCAATAGTTTCTTGATGACTTTCTACCAGATCAGCCTAAAGCCTTCCTGGAACATTTGCCTCACACTACAAAACAAATTGTTGGCTCAGTGAGCATGAACTGCATGGCACCCATGTAATTAGCTTATATTTGCTGCAGTCAAAGCAATTCACATTTTTCACTCCAAAGTGAAAGCTGAGTTCATATCACACATTTCTCCTGACAGAGTCTTGTGGAGCACAAACAAAACTCAGGGGTGAGTAGGCTCTGGGTTTTTTTTTTTTCTCATGAAGCACTGTAATTCAAATCTCACATAATATTAGAGATTTAAAGTCCAGACACTTAAAGAAGAGTTGATGATAATAGCTCTTTAAAACAAGGTATAGGCATGTGGTAGCCATCTTAAAATCATAATTAAAAACTCAAGTCTACACGAGCTTAAAAAGATCATGAAGTCTTATTAAAGTACTATTATTGTCTTAATTGCAGAGTATTTCATTGTTTCTATAGAAAAATTCACAATAAAAGAAAATTCACTGCATGTTTTAAATGTAAATTCTGTGAAGGTCATGATGCCTGTTTGTGAAGAATTGTAATTTTTGTTTTCACCAAAGTTTTAGTTCTAGCAATGTCAAAAGGTAATTACTTTTAGTTCCAGTTCATTATATAAATTAAGAGATAATTTTACAGTCAGCAGCTTGTTTCTTACAATGAAGGATCCTGACGGATGTTAGAATGATGAATAATTCATACAAGTTTCAAGCAGCCCCGATCTGCCTGATATTTACTTTATGAAATCCCCCCGACCCCCTCCCAGAAAAAAAAAAAAATACAATAAAATAAAAGGTCGGTAGGATTTGGAGACATAGATCCAATACAATTGAAAATCAATCAACAACTTAAAGTCGGAGTTTATATAACGCTTCTTATCGCAGAATCAGGGTCTGATTTTGCAACACCAAAACTTTAGTCGGCATAAACTCGCTTTTATTCAACCTCCCGGTGTTTGTGTGCGAAAGTGGAGCGAAGCGGCGAAGTGAGCCGCGACACCTTCAACTGTTAAAAAGTTGACACAAAAGCGCCTCGAGGGTGGAGGTGCAGTGTTGCGCCGCGTCCAACAGAGATCACTGCGCATCGCAGAACTAGCGTCAGAGACGGCTGCAGCAGCTTCATTTAAGCGTCAACATATGTTTTAAAAACACAATTAAGCTACATGCTTACAACAACCGGTCGACTGAAAAATTAAGAGTTAATTCACTAATGAGGCCAAACACGCTTAAAGAGGAAAGGAGATCACATTTGAGGGAAGCCTGCTCATTTTATTATGCTTCGATCGGAATTAAATTCCAGTTTCATTTGCTCAATTTTCCGTTTTATTTATTATAAAGATTACAATTGCGCCTTCTTAAGCCAAAGTTGGTAGACGCAGTTGTGCGTAAAAAGTAACAGAGACACGCTTTTTTCCAGTGAAAGTCTTCCATCATTTACATTTTTATAGTGTTATAAGCGCACGAAGCTATTTAAGATTTTATCTTTTAATTAATAACGATATTTTAAAATTATTATCATTATTATTACCTGTACCACTCCAGTCCGTTCTCGTAGTTGCGGTCGAAGAAGTGCGGCTCCGCTCCCACGGCCCTGATGTCCGGGTGTACCCGCAGGAACTCCAGCAGAGCCCGGGTGCCTCCTTTCTTCACCCCGATGATGATCGCCTGCGGCAGCTTCTTGCTCCCGGAGCCGTTGGAGAAGCTGGACATGGCGCTCGGATCCGGAACTCTGTCTCTATCCGCGTCCAGCAGGTCTCTGGACGCCGCGGTTCTGATGGACGGCTCCTCGTAGTCGCTCTCCACGTCCTCCCAGGGCTGAGGCTTGGCCAGCAGTCTGGACACCAGGTCCGACCTCCGGCCCGTCGCCGGAGCGGTCTCCTTGCCCCGCGGGGTGTCCACCATCACCAAGCCGGGCATGGTGGAGCAGTAGCCCACGCAGGAGTAGAGCATGTAAACCCAGACTACGAACATGATGATGAGCAGGAGAAGTTTCTTCTTCACGGGGCTGGACCAGAAGGCATGCAGGCTGTGGAAAACCGGGCTATAATATTCCATAAGCCTTCCTGGAGCAAATCAGATCCCAGCGGCGCATAGTGCCCAAACTCACTCCCTCTGGCACCTCTGCAATCCCCGCAAAATTAAACACATGCTCCCCCCTTCAAAAAAAAAAAAAAAGAAAAAAAAACTAACTAAAATGATAATAATAACGATAATAACTTAAAAAAAAAACTTACAAAGAAAAACACATAACAACTAAAGTGAACGGGATCGAAGGGATGGAGACATCCGGGAATGAGATCATAGTTACGGCTAAAACTGTGGAGTTGCGCCCGTCGCTCCTCGGTGCTGCTGCTGCAGCTTCATCTCATCAGCTTTGTGACAGCAGCTGCCGGAGCCGCTCGCCTTATAAGGAGCCGCAAACCGGAGTGACAGCGGCTCCAGCCAATCAGCAGCGAGGAGCTTAAATATGCAGCAGCTTGTTTACAGAAGAGGACCAATCGGTTGGAGGGAGGGGGGCGTTTCTGAGCCGTGGGATCCTAGGTATGGAAATTAGGCGTGTGTGCGTGTCTGCGTGTAGGGAAGCGTGTGTGTGTGTTGAGCTACCGCTTGAGAGGGAGTTTGGAAAACTTTCTTATTTGACAATTAAACTGGGGTTTTTCGCGCGTTTCCCTTCAGGCACGCAGTTCAGATGAGTTCAGACGAACCGAACAGTTTATTTTGACTTGTCTACACACGTTGTTTGACTTTGCTTTGCTAACAACAAAATAACCCGATTTTTATTTTTTGTTAAGCAACAAAAGCAGGGAAATGCTTGGTATGCAAATTAAACGCTACCTGCAGCAGTCGCTAATTATACACTAATAAAAATATAATTAGGAATTTAACCAATTAACCAATCGCCCTTTTGCAAACATTTATTGATCTAGATATCTATCCAGATAACGATGTAAGAATTAATAAAGCTTAACAGCTAAAATAATCTTAAATTAATTAGTTATTTTTAAGTGTACTTACTCAACACAATTAGTAAAATTACATGGTTATTGTCACTAATAATTCATTAAAAATAATTACTAAAATAAAGTTGATTCTTACGGTTCTGTTTTTGTTGACTTCAACTTTGGAAAGTTCAAGTCAATAACTCTTTATTTGTATTTTTATTTTTTTTAAATGAATGAATAAACAAATATGTGGAGGTTCATACACAGAATATTAACAAGAAAAGGAAATTTCTGAATACATAATCACCTTCTTTTTTTTAAAAAAAAAGTGAACTTAAAACCTAAATGTTCAATAGTTCAAAAGACCTGTTTTCTGGACGCAGAGCTAGTATCACACCTCAGCTGGATTTCTCCAAAGCAGCCAAATTAAGTTGTCTCAATATATGTTTAAAATCTAAAAAAACTGGAATATAAACCTTTTCCCCTGACAACCAGAGGATGTGCTGCTCTCTGAAATGACTGCCTCATAACGAGCAAGTTCAAAACGTTTGACTCTAAATTAGTTAAAGCTGGATAAGCACCTCTCTCTTCCAATGCATAAACCTTCTCGGCCACGATGACAATCGTCAACTTTTGCTACATTTCTTCGTAATACAATCCATATGAGCATATGAGCCATAACATCCTACTGCTGGACATCATACACTATGCATAGCAACCGACTGAACCAACATCTGGAGGTACATTAAATGTTCCACTTAATATTGGTGGAATTTAATTAGTTTTGAATGTCACAATTAAATATACATATATATTCTTGCAAGTAAAAATAACAGCTCAAATTTCACACCCCCATTCTTTTTTATAGTGTATTAATTTACCAGTTAACACACATATAAAATTAGCTGATTAAAGCAAAGAAAGACAATTGTCTCAATTTCTTTACCCATGACAAATACAACATTTTATTAACATCTATTATTTGTTCATGTTATGCCATCATTCAAACCGTACTTTTATAAGCTAAACTTTTATATTTCAGAACTTCGATACACCGCTTATATGACAGGAAATTTGTTGCACAGTTTACATTTTTCTGAAGACAGAAAGAGGTGTTGAGAGTTCAAGTTAAAATCTCTTTTCTGCATTTCCTTGCGCACTGACTTAATATTAATTTATCATCATCTTTAAAGTAAAAACTTTATTTCTCTCACTCTCACTCCTAACCACCACTTCCCATGACAGACATGCATTAAACAGCAGTGACCCACCGATGCTGCAAACTTTTCCTGTGGCTGATTTAAAATCCAACTTTAAATTTCAAAACAAGTCTGCAAGCGCATCATCTCAACCTGTGGTCATGAATAATTGTGTGATATGTTTCTATTCTGGTTCATTGTTTTTGTTATTTCGGGTGCATTTTCTCAAAAGACTACTGTTGAGTCAAAAGAATGACACATTAAGATAAGACATTTAACTAGGATGTATTGGTCCATCACATGAATAGTCTTTAAGTGTGGAAAGTAGAAGGAAAAGAACACATTGATTTCAGCATTTTTGTACAAATGTAATCTGAAAAGTGTGGCACGAAATTACCCCTAAACCCTCAATTTTAACACTCTTTAATAAACTAAAGTTCTACTCCATGTCCAAACTGAAAATAAGTAATTGCTTGAATGTGTTTTTCTTTCACTGTCTGTTTAATATAGTTTTTTTTTTTGTTTATTTTGGTCAAACTTTCTCTGTTGAGTCATTATAGGAAAATTAAAACGAAATAATGGATTAAACCTGGTGAGAACAGAACTTCTTTTAAAACCAGGTTTGATCATCATGTCGCCATAAAAGATTTGTATTGATGAGTCGAACTGGAAATGTTATGTGGTTTGGCCACATAACATTTCCATAGCATGACATCATTTATTTATTCATAATCTTCACCTTTATTATGTTCCACAAAGTTTCAATCCGGTTCGGAAACTGAGCTGATGTTTCCACACATCTGCAGATGTGTCACTTTACAGTTGCACATTTTATTCAGAAAGTTCTATGACGATCATTTTGGACTAAAGGATTCAGGAAATTTAACACAAGTTAAACATTTAATGTATTATTTAATGAAAATCTATATTTGTTTTTGCTTTTTGTTTAATTTTACAGCTTACATATGGCAACTTGAAATTCTTCAAAAACAATTCAAGATAACTTTAGTTTCAAGACAACTGAAAGATTTTAAAGCTAACATGAAAGCACAAATGAATTTACCAAGGCTTTATCTGATCTTTCTTAATTTCAACATGATTAAAAAAAACTTGGTTTTATTACAAACATGAATATTTTATGTTTATATTTCTTCATGTTGCATGTCAGTTTCCCCCATTGGATGGAAAACTTCATTTTTTATCTCACTTTGAGAAGTTTGTAAAAATATTTACATCAGTTGAACATTTTCCACAAACTTGTACATTGCACATGCTTTCATATTTTCGTGAAAGCATGTGCATTGTACAAGTTTGTACATTAGATAAAACAGTTCAGTAGGAAACATACACTGCACATCATCCTGAGCACGCCATCCTCATAGTGGGACACGGTAGTGGCAGCATCATGTCATGTGGATGCTTTTGTTCAAGATTAACAGGGAAACTGGTCAAGTGAATAGAGATTCACTTTCCAGGCGGACGATGACTCCAATCATTACAGCTAGAACTATAGTTAAATGGCGTAAACAAAACAATTCATAAGTGGAAGAATGGACCAGTCAAAGTCCAGACCTAAATACAACTGAGAAACTGTGGCAAGACTTAATTGTGCTCATAGATGTTCCACATATAATCGAGACTGTATTTCACAAATTAACATTTTGAACTAACTTTTTTTCTCCATTTCATACGTATTCACTTCTTTGTGCTAGCCTATTATAAAAACTGATGAAAAATACATTACCTTTTTTTTTAAAGCATTTTGACTATTTGATGAAGTTTAGGCTTTCAAAATGACCTCTAATTACTGATAATTTAAAATCTTACCTTACCACCAGGGTAGGAGAGACATTTCACTTCTCAAAAGGAATGGCTCTGATCTCCATGTGCAAGCCAGAAATATGCAGCGAGACCACAACATGCAGATCTAAACAAGGAGAGTCCCCGCGTGATATAAACCCCGTCAGGACTCATCACGTTGAGCCTTTGAGGTGCCCTACAACATTCTGCCTCTCCGTGTACTTCTGATCCGGCTGTAACAGCTGGCTCGGGCCTGCTCCGCTCCCACCCTCTGATATGAAACTCCGCATCCGGTCAGACACTTTACGAGGACATCGAGCCGTTTCACGTCTCTCGGCCTTGGCTAAATCCTGCCGGTTTTTATGGAGCGAGGGTGGCGGTACCGCTGGGGGGACGGGGAGGGAAGGAGGCTTGTCTGCTTCTCCGAGCGCGGCGATGGAAATGTAACCAAACACCCAAAACTTGGTGGAAATGGAGCACATGTTGAATGACAGGTGTAAGGGGTGGCCCGCTAAATAGAGCGGATGATTTGAGCTTAAAGCGAGAATATCCACCTGGGTTTACAGCCGAAACCTGAATCCAAATATAATGGGCAGCGTCACCTAATGAGCTGCTTTGTTTTTCCACTTGATAAGAGTGTGCTACATGCTTGACGTCAAGGAGTTCATCACACAAGACACAGAATACATAGTTACAATCTTCATATATTTATTTATTGGTTGAGGATAGTTGCCCTTTTGTCCAAAGGGGATAAATGATCGCTTAAAGAAGGTTTATGAAATTAAACCTCATACACATTTTTTTGTTTCAAAGGAAAATGAGGTTTATTTACTGTCAAGTAACATGTCATCATCACGCCTGTCCTGTTTTACCACTTCCTAAAAACTCTACGACAACATGGTTTCCACCTTAATGAGCTGCAGAGGCTTTCCGTGAGAGCGGTGTAAACAGTACAAAGTAATTTCTCAGTCAGGTATAAGACACAAGAACTGGTGGGACCCTTTAAAAATAAATATACATACTACAGAACACAATTGAAAGATTGCAACTTGGTGTGTTTTCTGTAAAGCAGTGTGTCAGCAAACATCTCTCCACCCACAAGTACTACAGTTAAAAGAAAAGTCCCAGTTATTTCGCAGGGCGTGCAAGGGTCAAAGGCGCTGCCGTTACCTCTGGACTCCGGCTGTACTTCTTACAGGTGAGCGCCAGCAGCAGCAGCATGGGCAGGTGCCACAGGCTGCAGAAGAAAAGCTTGCGGGCGCTGTTGCGGTCCCCCTGGTAGTAGAAGCGGGCGGCTAGGTAGCTGATGTACAGGTTGATGGGTAAGGAGATGACGGGGAAGTTCCAGGTGGTGACGCCCAGAGCGGGCGCTAGCGTCGTCAGCGGGATCAGGCCCAGGCTGTGGCGCAGGGCCACTCGCTTGCAAATGCCCGGGTGGGTGACGGACATCATGCGATAGCCGCCGCGCGAGTAGTCTTCCCTCAAGTTCCAGCTGAGAGCGTTGAAGTGCGGGAACTGCCAGGAGTAGAGGAAACCGCCCAGTACCAAAGCACCTGGGGGAGGGAGGGATGAAGGGATTCAAAATCAAATAAAATACCAGAGATTTTTTTTTTAATAACTGTCCCAACTTTGAATACCAGGTGTCGCATTGCAATCATTTTAGGTTGTATCAAGACAAAATGCACTTGGCTTTTAGAAGACACATGTATGACTAATATCATCGTACAACGACCATTTTAAACCCAAACATTAAATGAAAATTCCCCGCTGGGTTTCTCTTGCCCTTTGCTTTTTACAGAAAACATCTTCTGGCTGACAGTAAATGTTAGCTTTGACTGAAAGCTGAAGATTAAAAGCACAGACAACTAAGAAAACTTTCACCTCTTTCTCTCCACCATGTCAACATTTATGTGGTCTACTGAGTCACTTGGTTTCACATCCTGTTGGGGGTTCAAACAGAAGAACAGAACTTACTGAGATCAATCATGTAAATGTCTTACTTTGCTTTAAAGGGACAGTATTATGTGTTTTCCAGCCACATAGTATCATTTCTTTGCACAAGCTTGGAGACTGCAGTTCGGAGGAGGAGCTTTGTCCTGTAAGGTGGCATTAGGTCCCCCCCAAGAGGTTTGCACACAGCTGAGTGGTTGCCACGTGAGATTAAAGGATCAATTCTTGTCAATTTTACATAAATTCGCCCCTTCAAGCAATTTTTTTTTTTTTACCCCACCCCTCCAGGGGGTCTTTTGTGGGCTCTAGTGTCCCTTATATGACAGTAGGTTGACAGGAAACGGGGAAGACATGCGGCAAATGTCGTCGCGTCCGGGAGTCGAACCCGCGACGGCCGCGTCGAGGACTCAAGGCCTTCAAATACGGGTCGCGCTAACCACTACGCCACCACGGCACACCCCTCCCTTCAAGCAATTTTATGGGATAAATCTTTGAATTAATGAAGTGATGACTTCACAATAAAAATTCCGCTGTGTTTAAATTCAGTTTAAATTCTTTGTTTTTAAAACCTTCATAAACAAAATGAAGGCTCAGTGTAAACATGTAGCATAAAAATGACCGTCGGTTGTCTCAGCGATGTTGAACCACACATGACGCATTTGATACATCTTCTAAATGGCACACTTAAGTGCGGCTTAGCTGGAAGAAACATTTCTTCCATTTAGCAAAAAACAATGACCCTCTGGTTAAAACGAGAACTCTCGCAGCAATACTGAGGAAACAGCAAAGAATGCTCCTTTAAAAGCAGGAAAAGTCAAAAGAAAAAGCTGTTCGAAAAGCCATGAGGTGAAAGAATAGGTGTTACATTTGTGCTGGTCGTACCTGGATCCAGACTGCCTGTGGCAGCGCACCAACCCATCACAGGGGGTATTGCTCCAACCACCGCTCCCACCCAGGTGTTGATGATGCTGAGCCTTTTGAGCGGTGTGTAGCAGCAGGTGTACAGAAAGATGTTGAAGGCACCCAGGAACCCTGTTAAGGGGTTTACTGCCAGCGTGAGAAGAGCAACTCCAGGAATGCCACAGGCCAGAGCAAATGACACGGCATGCAGCGGGCTGATAAGAACACACAAAAAAAAAAAGAAAGAAAGAAAAACAAATCAGTTAAATCAGCAAGATAAACACGTACAAGACAAAAGCTTAAAAAGAAAAGTTAAATTACAGAGATTTGAGCTCAGGGAAGAGCCCATCGCTATCCTGGGAACTAAAGGATGATAAAGTTTCGCAAGCTTGTGGAAACACAAGATAAGACAACGAGAGCTGCACGAATTTAGCACTGACACAAACAGACCCACAGGGGCCAGGAGCCAGCATGGCTGCGTCTCAAAACGGGAGCTTAGGAGGAAATTCATCTGATAAGAGCTCATCAGGGATAAAAAGTGGCCTCGGCGAGATGAAGGAGCGTGTGCGCACGCCAGAGATCAAAACGAGCCGAGAAAAACCGCAGCAGCTCAGCCTGCTGGCTGGATGAAGACAACTTCCTCCTCCTCCTACTCCTAGTCAGCAGCAGCCATGGTAAGGCCTGGTTCAAATTCAGCACCAACTGATCCGTAAATTACAGAGAGGGGAGATTAAAATCTTGACCAAACGCAGGCCTCTTCTTCAAAAAGCAAACAGGGTCTTTATTTTGGTGTGGTTGCCACGCAGTGAGATAAGAGCATTAATGTGATCAGTGGTGTTGTGGCTGCTTTATGTGGCCTGAGGTGGAGCCGCTCAGGCTGCCTATGAGCTGTTGACAGCCCTCCTGTAGGCGGGCTCAGCTGGGGGTCGGGGAAGGAGGTGCGTCACATGGTCAGAGGTGGGTTTGCTGCCCACTGCTGACAATATAGCAAAAAGAAGAAGAAGAAGAAAAAAAATCAGCATTTGAACATTGCATCAGGAGGGCAATGTTTAAAGCAGTGGTCGCCAGCTGGTTTGGCTCCAATTAAGGTCAGAAATTCAAACATGAAGCAAGAATACAGAAACAGGAAAACTTGTAAGATGTATACGTGGCAAAAAGCTACGAATTACTCTTACGCTACATGCAAAGCAATTGTAAAACTTTTTATAAATTTAATGCAATTAAAAAAGGTGGGAAAACACTAGACATTATAAACTGGCGTAAATTCGAACATATTTTTCTGCAGGCTAAGTTTAGAAGCACAGATGGATTAGAAGCAGACCGACAGCAACGGTTAGCCTAAAGTCAAGATGGAGAGTAAAACAAATCTGGGATGTTTCTTCAGACTAAGATTTTAAGACTGCTTTGTTTGAGAAGAATTTCAAGATAAAAAATATGGCCCATATTCCTGCCATTGAGGAAAAGCAAAAAGGGTTTGTTTTATACATTAGAGTGAAATTGATGGATGGATGGAAAGAAATAACTCTCAATAAATAAATGAATGTTTATCAATAAATTGACATGTCAATGGATACATGGACAGAAAGCCAGATGCACTGGTTTTGCACATACGGTTGGATGAATGGATTGTTGGACAGATGTCTGTTTACATAAAACAGGCTAGAAAGAAATCTGATTACACCAAATTATTTTTAGTAATTCATATCTATATCACTTAGACAATGGTAAAGAGAATTACGGTCCTGCAACACAAATATTCTTCTTCCTTGCCTGTTCCAATGTGCAAGATAATTGAAGCAACTTCCACACTTCTTCTGACTCAGAGATTAAACCCATAAAATGTGGTGATTGAATGGTTTGTTTGACAGGAACATCAACCGACCCATATGCTCTCTGTCTTCACACATCATTGCATGTGGGACACAAAAAAGAACAGGCTGATAGCTCAGATTCACAGACAGATAAACAAATAACTTCTCTTGTTAGAGAAAGGTTCAAAGAAAAACAGGTAATGTTTACACAAACAAAATATTTTACATGACCACCTGTAAGCACTGAAAATATCCACTTGTAAACCAACTGTCCATTAGGATTTTTCTGCAGATTACATAAATATGAGCTGCTTAGATATAACTTGATATATATCCAGTCCCTGGGAAAGATCTGTGGGTGAAAGGCAACACTACAGGTTTATAAAAGTGATCTTACATCTAAACAAGAGAGTTGTGGGTTAGGGCACAACTAACTCCTCACATCTGCCTATTCCTCTTACAACACCCTAGTAAGTCAGCAAACAGCTATTCATCAGTCATCATTGTGAATCTAACTGCAAACACACCAGACATAGACATCAAACGCATTTTGGTCACAATTCACCACCAAACACTAAACAGAATCTGGGTGGCCTAGTCAAAACAAGGGTCCTCAGCTGCTGCATGTTACGCCTCCTACACACTGTTCCATTAAACAGGTGCATCTCCAAAAACAGAGAATATCATTGAAAATGTAATTTACTTTAGCTAATTGAAGATTTCAAATAGATTTTTTTTTCCATGTTATTTTGACAGTTTTCCAGCAGACAGCCGTAGACACCCTCCATAAGGAGAGTAAAAGACAATGTGATTGCGAAATAAAGTGATTTTTCATTGAGTGCTAAGTTTAAAAATAAAAAGTTAAGTGGATGGAAAAAGTGTGATAGTAAAAAGGTCCACAAGCCTTAAGAGAATTGTGGAGCAAAGCCCATTCAAGAGTCACTACAGACAAAAAGTATCAGGGCCATGGACAACAACTGTCACATTCCTTGTGCAGAGCTACTCCTAAAAACCAGAAAAGAAATAATAAATAATAAAAAATAATCAATATTTCTATATGAACAACAAGGTTTTCTGATCGGCATCTATTGTTTTGGCAATGAACAAGACAGCTGGAGTTTGTTAATGAATGGACCTTTTCCCACCACTTTTTATGATACATTGTACTGTACATTAGTAACTAACTAACATTTATTGTAGTCGATTTAGTTCTTCCAGATATGGACATTGTGCACTAATCCAACAACAGTAAATTTGCAATATATTATGCAGTCCTAGGTCAGTGTGACGTTTCCACAATGATGATGATTTAAGAAAGTTTGTCATCTGCTGGTGTTGGTCCACTGTTTAATTTTGGGTTTTTTTTTAAACCAAGTTCAAAGTCAGTCTATTAGGAAACTGGAGAACATTTTATGCTTCCCTCTACTAACAAGCTTTATGGAAATAATGATTTTCTTGCAGGACTTGGTGCCAGTTCACACTGCCAAAAGTTTCAGTATCTGCTTTACTGACCATGTATTGCTTGATGATGACGAAAGACACAAGCTACGTACCAACCGCACGCCTCCATGCCAAACTGCATCGATGAAGTAATTCATGCAAAAGGAGTCCCGACCAAATATTGAGTGAATACAGTACAAGGACATATTTTTCTGTGAGCTATGAATTTTTTGGGATAATTTGTCAATTATTCTAATTGTCTGAGGTACAGAATTTTAGTATTTCCATTAACAGTAAGCTAATTAAGCTAATTAAAAATGTTTCAGTTGTGTTAATCCTAAAGGACTGATAATAAACATTAGTTCCTCGAAAGGCTAAAGATCTACAATAACACGGTATTTAGCAGAAGCTGCTGCTAAAAGCGCTAAATTAAATTCAAATTATTTCTGCCTTTGAATGTCGACAACCCTTGAGCACTAATTAAATGTTGACATTATATTTGACATGTTCTATAACGCCTTTAGATATTGTATTTATGTTTGTATCGTGGGTCTCTACTGTCAGTGTTTTATTTTGTTTCTTGTTTTAAATAAAGTTAATGGGGGAAAATAACAGAGAACATGATGAGAAAAAAAGGAGCTGCTGCGTAAATAGTCTTCACCCACTTCAAAATAAGAGCCTGAATATAAACGTCTAACTACTTCGATAATCAAAACGTCAATGTAGATGACAAACCTTTTTCAACTAAAAGCTTACAAAACAGCCAAGAAAATCTGCACTTTTGAATGTATCTAGAAGAATATATATTTAGGGGAAGCCAAGTGCACAAAATGTTTTCAAAGTTAGCAAAAGCGCTAAAGTGCTAAATGTAAAATTAACGAACAGAGTACAGGGGAAAAACTCCTAAAACTTATCAGAGGGTGTGGAATGATTAGAATACGAGTTTAACTCGTTGAGTTAAATTACTGAGACAAAATAACTTTCCAATGATATTTTGATGCATTGAGATACTGAGATACACCTGTACATTTTAAGAGAATACAAGAAATAAAGGTAAAAAGAAGCAGAAGTCTAATGTGAAAAAATAGAGAAATAAGTACCTGATCTGTCCTCTGACGAGGGGACGGTTCTTTGTTCGGTTCATGTTGGAGTCAAAGGGCACCTCAAAGTACTGTGACAGACATAACAAAAAGGCATGTTAATGATGAAGACAAATAAACAAATGTTATTCTCCTTAAAGTACAAGACGTGAGGGACAACTAAAGTGAATTTTGTGCTATAGCATTTATCAGTTTTGGCTGTTTAGGAATTCTTACATACAAGACACCTGCAAAGATACACATGTGGCTTAGAAAAGAACTCTAACATTTTTTTTTTTGCCTCATACAGATGCAAATATGTATGAGGTGAGGAATGGAAAAACTCAGTTGCCATGGCTTCTTTTTTTCTCAGCATGCAACAGATATTGCTCTACTTGCTTTGTACAGAAATGTCAGTCAGTGATTTGGTATGGCAACAATTACTGTACCACACATTAGAAACACAGTGAAAAAAAACAAAAAAAACATTGGTTGCTTTTTAAAAAGTCAAACATGGTCAAAGTCAAGTGATCATCCTGGCGAGTAAATAAATTTGAGGTGCAAGGTGGAAGCAGTGAGCTGTTGGTGGAGGTGGAGGACGGGGAGTTTAGGACTGTTCTGGGATACAACTTTGTAAAAACTACGTATACGCCTGTTTTATGATCTGCTCTGGAGGAGTGAGCTTCAAAGCGCTCCCATGAGACTGGCAATGTGTGACTAAAACGCAAACATATGGGGTGCTTAAAGACAGGAACTGGCTAATCTTTGAATGTGTGGAAACACACCTTCTTCGATTGAGGCCTTCGACTAATGAACAAAACAGATAAAGCGCTGCCAGTACAGAACTGTGGGATGCATCGCTTCTGTTTATGGTTTCACTAAAATATTTAACAGACAATTTGCCCTTATTTTACTTTAAGAGTCATCAGAATTCCTCTTCTAAAAAGTACTTCAGGGCCTGGTGGGATCCACATCAATTGACACACAGTTTAACTTTTAAGAACCTTATGATGTTGTGGATGTAGTATTTGCATGGAGCATAACATATCTTAAAAAATAAATGTGAAAGAGCCAAAATTTAGGTTTGAACTTTACCTAAGCCCCTCCAAAACCTTCAATTTGTTCTTTTTGTTCATTCGGAGGTGGCAATGTTCATCTGAAATCCTGAGTTATTTTAAGGCCACATATCATGTAAGGCACACCTTCTAAAAGAGTTTTCCTTTAATAAATAAAATGCTAATTTTGTATTTTCCCAAGTTATCTTTTTCGGATATAATTTTTGATGACCTTACAAGTCTAATTGTGACAGAAAAGCAAAAACAGAACAAATCAGCAAGGGGACAAATTCTTCTTCACAGTGCTGCAGAACAATTAAGGCAAAAATAAAAAACATTTTAAAAAAGATTAAAAAATAGAAAATAAATGGATAATAGTACATGCTTGGAAAAGGTTTAGTGGAGGTTAAGCTAACCTGTTAAATATATATCCCAGCAATGAATCTGTCAGCTTTAATATGACACTAGTGAAGATATTATTGACATTTCTGACTTTAAACATATCATCAAATGACAAAAGTGTTGGGGGGAAAAAAATGTTAAGAAAAATGGGACTTTGCAATAGAACCAAAAATGGTCAAATATTCTTTTTTGGCTGAAGGTGGCGTAGCAGAAAGACTTAAACAGTACACACAGATTTAAAAATAGAAAGTGCAAAAAAGCTCTTTTCCTCAAGGTCCGGCTTTGTATGAGTCCACAGGGTCTGACGCACAGCTGTGGCTGAGAGGCTGTCGGACCCTGGAGCCCAGACTGAGGTGTTAATTCTATTTCCTGGGTCAGGAAATGCGTCAAGAGGTCAGGGGCCGCATGAGAGAGAAATGCACTTTGCGGCCAGGCGAGAGAAAAGCCACGCAGAGCTGAGCCAGGCCTCAAACAGGGCCTAGGGCCAAGCTTGATGCTGCAGCCCGGCTCACATAAAACGGATCCACGGTTTTCCAAAAACATTATTGTAACTTTTTCTTTTTAAATGGCAAACATATTCCTGGTTTAAAACAGTTCTCATGCATAGTAAAATAATAATAATAATAATAATAATACTAATATACTAATACTAATAATAATTATTATTATTATTATAATAATAAACAGTTTAGGGAAATCCCATCAACATGTTTGCCATCATTTGGATGGTTGTCATGCTTGTTGTCAGATGATGATTTAACGTGAGCGCGGGTCACTCTGTCGGCCCCCCTGGGTGCAACATGCTGTCGTTTCACAGAACGCCCGGCCCCGCTCTGGTTCGGTCTTGCAACTCTGCCGGTTGCCATACAGTTCCTCATCTGGTTCACATCAGCGGCCCTCTAAACCAGTGTGATTAGCCTCCATCCCGAAACACACACACACACACACAGAGCACTGCCATGTGTTACAGTGACGGCAATGAAATAATTGGCCCACTTGTGTTTGGTGTGCATGCATAGGCGCTACTAGGGGTAAGTCCAGAGGCTGCAGCAAGTCTTCTGTCGCTTTAAGTCGCGATAACTTGACTTTGTAATTAACTGAGGGAGGTCAATGGGTATGACTTAGAGCTGTAATGTTAGAGCACAGAAGAACATTTATTTACAATGACATTGCTACAGAAAGACATTATTCTAATGCCTACTGAGGTGACACTAATACTTTAAAAGATTTCCTCTTAATAAAAGCAGTTAGTAGAAGCTCTACAGAGGACCCACAATTTGCACTCCCCTTTAAAAGTCATTGTGATTTTAAAAACGAGCATTAGAAAATGATAATAAAATTAATCTACATCGAATGCACAAAAATATATACGTATCTGTAAGGTGGAACATCTCACTGTTCATATCTACTCTTAGTACTTTGCAAATGTTCTTCAAATTTATCAAGTAAAAATCTCTTATAGACAATATGACCTGTAATATTTAGTTCAGGAGTGCAAAAGTTTAATTTCTAATCTTTAGGGGTTTCTTTTAGTAGACAGTTCAGGACTAAAACTGACAGACATTTGGAGCTTTTCATATTTCCATTTACCTCGACAAAGCCCCCGGCTCCATCAGAAGAAAAAAACGCCACAGCATGATGCTGTCACTGCAATCTTCCAGTGCTGATTTGGTGTTATCAAACATTTTCCCCACACGGTTTTAGGAGATTTTAGTTAGGCCAACTTTAGAATGTGGTTTAAAGGGGAGAATTCAGAAGATTATTGTCACATGTGGAACACAACCACTCCTCGTTTCTCCCTCAGTGTTGCTGTTTGCCTCTTTTCAGCTTCAACCGTTTCAGTTTTTTTTCTATTTAAAACTTTTTCTGTTTGTTCACTACTTTACTTTGTAACCTCTCTGCAAAATTTGGCTTTAACTAAAGGTTTCAGACATCTTTACAAGACCACTTAAACTTTATTTCAGCTTCATCATCCGATATCCTATAATTAAAAGACAGATGTTAACTCTGAAGGCTGTAACTAAACCAAGAGATACTAAAAAGAGTAACTAAAAAGAGTTACTATCATGAATCGACACACTTATCCAAAAAGGCTCTTCTTTTAATCAACTTGTTTTCCTCTGATGGATAAGTTAACTGTTTAGTTGAATTATCCATCCATATGTACGTTAAAAAGTGGCATCTCTTACATCACAAACACTTGATGTTTCATCAGGGATTTGAAGATCTTAGATTCATTTTAATAGGGGCTTCATATGGATGGATAATGTAGAAATCTTGAGTTAATTAAAGGTAAAGCAACACACCCATGTTAAAGCCAAAAATTACTTAAAAAATTGGTTTAAGGTTTAGATTAGTTGTTTCATCCTGAAGTCATTTGGCTTAAATTACAACCCTAATTGAGAATATTGGCTACTGCTTGTTTTAAGGCAACCAGAGTTCATTAATCATTTACTTTATGGTAGTCCAAAAATAATGCTGAACATTATCCCTATAATTCTCTTAAAAACTCAATTAATCAGTACCAGCTTATTGTTTTTGAAACGTCAAACATCTACATAAAAAAAAAAAAAAAAAAAAAAAACGGAAGTTGGGGAGGGACGACTGCTGTTTTCAATTATGAACACAAACGACCACACAAAACCCCTAATTGTAGGGAAAATTATTGGCCAGATGATAAGGACGGAAAACAGAGGAGACCAAAGCAAGGAGTGAGGTAGAGGGGGTGTTCTGTTACCAGAGCCTCCGAGTTATCAAAGAAGGAGCGTGATTCAATGCCAACCACCAGGTCTAAATTGACAACAGACTGCAGGATGCCTTTCTAGTTTTTTCATGCGCAATGAAGCAGCTCTGCATCAGGAGATAATTTATGGGGGATCTACAAAGTGATTTATGTTTGATTAAAATATGAGAAACCCACCATTAAAGAAAAAGAGGAAGTGAGGCGAGGCCAGAGAGGAGCGGTTGAGTAACAACAATCTTTTTACTGTTTACTTGAGCGGCAAGAGTGCAACTAAACACAGGAACCAGGCAACAGATCTAACTAAGCAGCTGTAAACCTTTGACTCACAGAAACATCAGCTGGCCTAAACACTGTCTGCCTCTCCATGGCTCTGCTGAGGGAACCCCAGGTGCATGGGCTAAAACCAACAACCACAAGTCATCACCTGTCAGCATGTCACCTGTTTGCGCACTCAAAACATCCACCGGAGCAAGTGGTGCTCTGTTGCACGCGAGGCAAATCTACAAAACCTGCATAAGAGAAACGAATCTGAAAGGCGTCACTTCAAGTCTAAACGGGTGAAATGCCTCTGATCCAAACAAGCAGCAAAAGCTTGTCTTAGAAGCCTGATTTCTGGTTCTGGAATAAATGTATCTATATAGATATAGATATCTATCTATCTATCTATCTATCTATATATATATATATATATATAAATATATATATATATATATATATATATATATATATATTACAGTAAGAAGAAAAAGAAAGCAACAGAAAACAAAAATATGATACATGAAAGTCAGTGCACGTACACAAACAATGTTATACAGGCCAAAGGCTATTTATGTTCTGCTGAACGGTTCGTGAAAGAAAACCTGTTCTAGATATGTGAACAATGTCAAGATTGCAAGTCATGCCACCAAAAAAACATTTCGATGTTCAAGATAGTTATTAAACTGTTAGCATGAACTGAAGTGCATATCCAGGTGATGAAATGAGAGTAATTAAAAAACAGGAAAGCCGGGAAATGTGAGGACAGTTCAAAGCAGACGAATGTTGGCTTATTGTACATTTGAAGGTATTCACACTCCTGGGACATTTTGACATTTTTCCCCCCATCTTGCCACCCAAAAAGCCAATGTATTTCATTGGGATTTTGTGTGACACTTCTAGATAATTGGAAACAGGTTTTATTTAGGTAGCAGCAGAGGAAAGGCGGACAAATCCAAATCTACAGGACACTTTTGAAAACCGTGCATCGATAGCTTTTCAGCAAGATCGCTCATACAAAAGGCCCCCAAGATAGATTAAAGACTATGGTTACAGAAGCACAGGAATGAGATGTCCTTGATTTTTGAATAACTAGGGTGGAACGAGACAAAAACAGGAACAGACCTGATCAAATTCATATCACTTCATTTCTGTCTCAGAAAAACATTAATATTTAGATCATGCCATTTACAAGCAGAGGTGAAAGATAAGCCCTCCATCTGTGCCTGAAATGATACATATGGCTACTAGCAGATGTGTTTGGGACTCGTTGCCCTCTATGATCTCCTGGTGTGATGAAATGAAAGGGGAGAACCTCATCTGGTTAGTAATGAAAAGCTGAAAAATTCTCTGTCTAATTCAAGACTCTAAATCAAAGAGGTTTACTAAAAAACAAAACCAAATAGCCTACCATGTGATCAAAACATCTTAAAGTCACACTTGGGAATGCCGTTTGAGTTAGAATATAAGACATTTAACTTCCGACCTTAAAAAGTGACTTTTTTTTTTTGTTCTTGTCACTTTTGTAAGCACCTGAGCTCCACAATCCTGCTGCTTTACAACACTGTTTTCATTTTATTCCTCCTTTACAGGCCTCGCTTTACACAGTGCAGTACTTTGTCTTGCCAAAGAGTGGATCACGTCTCGCTTTCAGCTGTGTGTTGAACTCAAACCTCTTCTAGCACTCTTTAAAGTGGTCTGTGCGGGAAGAGTTGGCAGCGGTTCAGCTGGCACGGCCTCGCTCCTGATTAATGGGCTGAGTGCGGGACAGTGAAGTGCTAAACTGTCCTCATGTTAATCAGCCAATTAATGCTCAGCAGAGCCGCGTTGCCTCTGCCCTGAAGATAATCTGTTCCCTTGGAGATACGGACAGGAAAAGGAAAAGCAGAGGAGTGCTAGAAAGCAGTTTTAAAATAAACAACCACATTAAAAAAAATCTTAAAAGGGAGAAGATGATAGAGGACTCATAACATTTTGACCCGAGCAAAGGAGAGATTGCCAGCAAGAGCTTTATCTCTATTAATACCTTCAACAAAAGATAAATGATGGTAATTTGTATTCAATTGATGTGGAGCTCAGTCTCAAGCTGTGAGGCAAAGCTTAGGTCATGGTTTTGATCTGATCTGCTAAATTCCTTCTTTTTTTTTATTCTTTATGTGTTACTATGACAAGACCACAGTGCCTCCTAGTGTGAGGGAAGACTCAGATTACAAACAAAAGAAAAAAGCTTGACAAGACATTTAAGCCATTTGTTCTCTGCATTGAGATGATGTAACTTTAACACAATCTGATGTTTGTTTTTTTTTAAAGCTCTGTTAAAACCACACAGCCTGTCCTAAGACTGGAAGAAATAGACAAACTCAAAGTGGCAAAAATGATAAGTTCACTGAAAAGGTACAAAGCTAAATACGTTGACAGTTAAGATAATCACACTGAATTAACATTTTCTTTTAAGGCATCTGCCTGGGAAGTGGAGTAAGTTCTGTCACTGAACGCAATGATGAAAGTGAGACATCACGCCATTAACCAACAAGGGTACGTCTGGCTATATTTAAGGTAGTAAAGATGTGGGGAAAAATGCAACCCTTACTCCATAAGGGCAGTGGTGTCTGTGCCGTCTTTTTAGACTCGGAGAGGCATTTGATACTGTCATCATGGTCGAGTTGTCCCGACTGACTGCCAGTAGAGGTCCCACAAGGCTCTGTTCCCAGACCACTAATTTTAGGACCTTTTTATCAGACGTCTGCACAAAAGTTAAAAACAAAATGTATGCTCTTGATGCATGTACAAAAGTTGTCCAACAAGCATCTTTATTCTCACATCGGTTCTCACGCCAACTGATTTTCACACGTTGATATTACTCTGAATACAATCTTATTGTTCATAAGTCGGATCAAAACCATTACATTTTACAGTTTAGCACCAGCTTTAACAGTGTTCTTTATATTCTGTTTTTATTAAAACTTACACTTTTGTTAGGGACTTTTTTTTCTTATTGATTCAGTTTTAGTAGGTTGAAGGTTGCAGGTTTCTTGGTATAATGTATCTTTTATTTCATTCTTTTATGGTTTGATACCATAAAAGCATGGTGACTAACGCTGGCAGATTAACATGGTCTAAGTAGGTTCATTACTGTACACTGCTCCTTTTCAAAATAATTGAATAAAAAAAGACGGAAATGTTTGCAGAAAAAAACTGGGTATCGTTTACCACAGAATCAGACAATACATCATGTTGGCTCAGACAATCACTTTAACTCTACTAAACATATAAACTGTGCAAACAGCATTAATATCCATGGAATGACCTTCCGTATCTCCAGACTGAGTCTGATAAGTTAATTTCTGGCCTAATGAGGCTATTTCTTAGCCATTTCTGATTGCCTTTAGTTGTGCACACAGTTGACCGCTTTCTATTCAGTCACACAAGCTAAAGGAAAACATATCTGCAAAAGCTGAGCAAGTAGAATTAGGCACCCTCTTTGTGTGTGTGGTCACTTGTTGAAAGAGAAATAAACAGTCCTTTCCGCCATGAGGGGGTCATTTTGCAAATAACTGTGAGGGTGTGACTGACATGACGTGAAGTTTGAAAGCCTCTCTACAGTTGAAACAAAGGCCTGAGCATGACCATGTGTATGTTTGAGAGAATGTGAGTGTTTACATTTTCAATCTGCAGCTGTGTCTGACCACAAGCAGCCTGGAAGCAGAGGGGAATGCGTATGAGTCAGCCTCAATAGTGCTCCGATATGGCTAGTCTGGAAGATCTGGAAGAAATTCAACATTGGAAGAAAGACAGGATGCCTATGAAGTCCTTCACTGTTCACCAAAACATGACAGCAGCCGTCAGCACCTCTGGTAGATTTGTATTCCAAGCAATGACCCATGGATAAAATCTTTCCTTCGTTTGGACATGCTCATTCAACAAGCCAATCAAATCAAAAATGATGAGGACCTCAGAGGAAGAAGTTCAGATTTCTTAAAGTCTGTGTGTCACTCATTTACCCTCAGCAGCAAATTTCACTTGTGGATAAAAGTCATCTGGATTTCGTGAGCAGTTTATTAGTCACTGTTAATTTTAACATGCTTCTTTAATAAAACGGAAAATTAAAAACAATTAAAAACAGCTTTCAGTCAAACTTTCAAACTCATTTAGTTTTGTTTTGTTTTTTTACAACAAAACCAGGGACATGTGTATGGTAGAGCATCTTTTTAAGGAAGCTGGACATGTTAACATGCAATTTGTGGAAGAAAAGAAGAGTAAAGATGTGTATCATTTCACAATGAGAGTCAATATGAGTAATGTAAATAAGCAAAACATAAATAAATGAATAAATAGAGAACTAGCTCATGTCGGGTTACTTCATTGGATGAACTAAACATAGAACCAGTTGTTTTTGAGGATGAGTAACTACGGTAAGTATAATAGTATCCAGATGGATGGTCAGGTGGTGGATAGTTTGTTTAAAGTTGAGTGTTTAGTTTGCTCTCCCTAAATATTGTTTCTTGCTTTACCCATAATGAAGATGCACTCTCAGAGGTTGGGCCACAAGACATTTTGTTTATTTTGTGTCTGGACAGTGTACTGTTAAAGTGGACTGTTGAAAAATTCCAAGTAAAACTTAGACAAAAGTGGACACAGACCAAATGCAGTATTTACAGTTCAATAAAAACAAGAAATGCCAGTAACATCATAGGATCATAGGATATTTTTGCCATATCTTATTGGTGAGCAATCTATACAGAAAAGTTTTTACTGACCCACATATTAAAAGCCATTCTTCATTTGCTTTAACCTAAAATAGCAATTTCAGCACTAGCATGTCCATCATGTTCGACCACCTATATGAAATAGACAGAAGATCCCTCTGTCTCTCCCACTGCACACTGTGAGAGCAGCATTGAGTCTCCTGCTGTGAAACTCATGTGTGAACAGAATCTGGAACAAAAAAAAAAAGGATGTACTGAACTCATGGCACTTTCTTTGATCTCCTTGTGTGCTTGTTTGGAAATGGCACCACATCAGTATCCATTGTGACAGGAACCAGGAGAGAACCACTGGGAAGTTTGTTTGAAAGTAGGCAACCTTGTTGTCAGATGTTATAAAGAAGAAATGCTTTTCTAGCAGTTTGCTCAGTTTATTGTGTGAGGCTGAAGTTGGACACTGGATTTTTCATCCCCTGTCCTATTCCTTTCTATATATCTTAAAACAACTGGTTATCACTGAGACTGAATGCAGAGTTTATTGCTGAACAAGGAATTACACTAACGTTTTAGGCTACTCCTCCTGTTACTGTGGGTCAATAAAGCCAACAACCAGGCCTCTTCTCTCAACTTCTGCTTGATCTCTTGCTTCATCAATAACCTTTCATATAAAAGAAATGCAACTCTGATTAACTGTATATTTTTGATATATAAAAAATAACCCACTTATTGTTACTTGTTTCACAAAAACAAATCTTTTTAATTTTGGAGCTGAATTGATAACAGAAATAAATTCTAGTTGTTTATAATTCCACTTCTGTCTCATCTTATTTGATATTTACATATTTACAATAAAGAAATATCATTAGTGGTTGCCAATGCAGTGAGGACTACATTAGGTGCAAGGTAATGTTGAGCTTTAGACATAAACAGCAAAAACAACTGTAATTTCACAGAAACTATGTTCCACTCTCGATCAAAAGACAAAAAAACAGTACAAAGGGGCAAGTAAAAAGCCACAGTGTCTGAGTAAATATATATGCCAGAGACACACACTTTGAACTGTTCTCTGAGCACTAATGAGCAGTTACTACACGACAGAGCCTGGCAGACTCCTTTTAACTACCATCAGCGTCTGCAGCGAATCTCGGTCAGACAGAGATCCTCACCCAGCAAAGCAGTGATCCATCTTTAAGTGAGTCAAATGAGAGGCGGAGCACGAGCAGGTGAATCAACACGTGGAAAGGATAAACCTAATGAGACACCAAGAAAGAAGAACAAACGGAAGATGAAATAATCTATTCCTCTGAAGTACCGCCGGTATTGTTTGAAGCAGAAAAATGTATACTATGGAAATATTAGAAAATAGGAACATAATATTAAGGAAATTTGCATTTCTTTGTATTATTTCAAACACAGAGGACTTTGTCTTTTCCTACAGCTGATATTTTTCCCAATATTTGTGCTTAAAGGAATATATATTAACATAGGTGCTAATTGAAAATAATAAAAACAATTTCAGAACAAGAGTATATTTTTGAGTTCTTTCTACTAATCAGGTCTGACACGGCAACAGGCCTCACAACAATTGAAGCCTCAAGGATATTTCTCTGTTTAGTGAGACTATTATGAGTAAAAACTAAAAGGCCATCCATGGTCACACAAAACACAACCTTTTTCGTATGCTAAATATCAGCCGTGGCATTTTTCGGTTGTTCAGGATGGGCTTTGTTGGTTACATAATGAAGGACAGAGGACAATGATGGTGGTTAAAGAGCAGAAAAAATACAGTCTGAATAACCATCATTGGAGACCAGACCTTTTAAAATTTCAGATATGTGCAGATAGTGAGAGCGCAGACACAATTACTCAACCAGAAGTAGAGAGAGGTGGTCTAAATATGAGGTGCCTGGCTGTTAAGAAAAGATCTTAATGTGATCTTTTCACATTAAGATCAACCGTTTTTTTCTAAGAGACTTTGGTGTGTCTTTGAGTGCTGTACACGATGCGAGCTATGATGATAGAGGGTTTAAATGTCTATGGTTGATTTATAAAAATATATTTATTAAAAATTTTTTATTATATATATATATATATATATATATATATATATATATATATATATATATATATATATATATAATTTTTTGCTTTGTTAACAACCTTTATTGAAACACCCTCCACACAAGAGACAAAAATCTCTCGTGCAGAGATTTGCCGAGCTGATACAGAAGATTTTACAAAAGGAATATTCCTCCAATTTATAACATGTGATGTGGAGCAAACTCATCAAGAAAATTTAACTTTCTGAAAAATCCAAAACAATCCAAAGCAGCCAGAAGAGAAGTAGTGCATGCTTGACTGACTGATAAGAGTTAGAAGACAAGCTTTTATATTTTGGACAAGCTCAAGGCAACAAAAATAAGGAGCTCGACTATTTCACGGTTTTAATAAGTCTTATATTATACAACTTATTTAGGCTAGTTAACCTAAACTAAAGAAGTCAACACTGAAAACAGATTATTTAAAATGCATCTCAAGATTTCAAAAAGCTTGCTCCTTTTTATTAAAACACATAGAAAGAGCATGTAAAAAACATTTTTGGTATTAAGATGAATTTAAGGTAAAAAAACAAAACAACAAAAACATGGAAATTGCAATAAATGTACCAGTCAAACCTGGATTAGAGAACAGTATGGGACTTGTTACTCTGCTTATTCATGCAAAAAAAAGAGATTCTTAGCTCGTCCAAAAGTATTGCCACAGTTACCTTGCTCTTTTGAACTCAATGTTATGTTTTATTAGTGGATCTAACTATCACCCTTGTCAATCTAAATAATTAAAGTTGATTGTATTAGCCGAAGACGTAAGACAATGCTGTGCAACTTTCAGTAAATTACAAGGCAGATGTTTTTATGGCAGTGAAATCCTGCTGCTACCTGTTCTTAGTCACAATGCCCTGCGGTGCAAATCAGCCTCAACAGTTTGATGAGGTTGATAACCCAAGTAGAAACTGCTAAATTCCACATCTGTACATCAAGTGTCGTAATACTGAGGTGTTAGTTTATTTTTCATCATTGATTTGTCTGCTTGGCTATACGACAAATTGACTCTGGGGGAAAATAAACTAAACCATAAAGCTTGGACTTCCATTTTCAGATGATGCCTCTAAAGCTGCACAAATCATTGAACCCTTTGAAACAACCGAATGTGATTTTGAGCAAAAACAGGCACAGCCAGACAAAAATAAATGACGCACCCAAAACTTGGAAAAAAAAAAAAAAAAAAAGACTTGGCAGTAATTGTTCTGTTTTCCAACGACAATGCCCTTGCCCCAAAAGCTTCTCAGATTGAATTTAATTAGCATGCAGTATTGGCTCATGGGCACAACATAAACAGGGCTGCTTTTGTTAATTATCCATGGATCTCAGCATTACAAAGGAGTGTTCCGACGTTCCTCTGGCTAAGTTACCTTCAAATAGAGGGTGAAAACTTGAGCTTCATGAAAAAAAGCTCAACATGTAAACAAATCTGTAATTGTCACAAAAAATGCTGTAAGTATGTTCTTCTCTTACTTTAACCAGCCTCATTAAGGGAAACAGATACATTCTTCAAAACCCAATCGATTAAACATTACTTGGTTGTTTTTATCATTTCGAAGATTTAAATACAAAGTGTGTGCTCTGTTATTACATCTGCACATGTGATCACTTCCAAAGAAATTTAACAAATGAAAACCATGAATAGGAAAAAAAAAAACAATATGTCTCAGTTCAACAGAAAACAGCAGGACATTCCACAAAAATTTGCTCTTTACTTCTCTCAAATTTCACAGCAGTAACCGTCCCACGCATCACAGCCCAGCGTGTACTCATCTGACTAACATGAGCGTTAGCAAAGATCTTCTGCATCACAGCAGAAGCTTTTCATTTTACTGTCAGAATAGTTGAAGTATATTCATGCCATAATGGGCTATTTGGAGAAACAGGGCTTGACGGAAAACAAAAACAACTTCAGATTTTGAATACTTGCAGACAAAAGCTGACAGAAAAAAAAAACGGAAACTTTTTCTACTTTTCAAAAATATTTAACCACACAAAGATTTTATGTAAGGCAAAGGACCCTCATTTAAATATAGGGTCTCTGTGATCATTAGGGTGAACACATCCATGCCAGAAAAATATTAAAGACCGTTTGTGTGGAATATATTACTATTATTACTATCATTGCAGTAGGTGGTCAAAATGATCATGTTTAATAGAAAATATAAAACCCTTGCAATGCTAAGCCTATAAGCTTTCTATGTGTTATTATGCAAATTATCCAAATACATTTTAACTGACCTAATTTATATTTAACTGCACAGATATATTATCTAAAAAATCCGATTTACACTTGACAGCTAGATGAATAACACATTCAGATAATAAATATAGTCTTGAAGACTTCAAAACAGATATTTCTAATTAAATCTAATTACTTCTGAACTTTTGAAAACTTTATCATTGACAAAACTTGCATCTTCACTTTATTCATTTTTATCTTGATGAAAGGGGCACTTGGAAATTTTTGTTTACTTTTTATTTTGAGGAATGCCATAAAAATTAAAGTTTATTGTAAAATAAAAAAAAATAAAAGCAGTAAGATAAAGATTGGTTTTTTTTTTTTAGAAAAATATATATTTTTTGTAATATAAAATAAGTCTACAAACACATAATAGAGGATAGAATTTATAATTAATATCTGACCTAGTTGAGACCATGACAAAGCTCCAGAGAACAGTTATTAAATGTACTATAGTAGTGATTTATTTTCCACTTTGTGTTTTATCTTGCTAAATCCTGCCAGAAGGAGCAGTGTTGACAGAAAAATGAAATCCGTCTGATTGAGTGGGTTCGCTGTTGCTCGGTTTGAAGGAGATCAGCGATTACTAAAACACAGACACAGACTTGGCCGGAGACCAGGACCGGAGCCAGGCTGCTTTCTGCTGGGTAGTTTCCTCCTCTCTGACTCGCCTCTAGAAGTTGTCAGCAACTTCCCTAGATTGCCAGGAAGCCCATAATCACATAGTTTTGTTAAAAAAATAAAAAAGCAACTAAGGGTTAATCAGGGAGATTGCTCCACGGTTCTCCATCAGTCTGTCCCGTTTCATGACTCTCATGTTGTGACTGTTGTGGTGAGGTACGTTTGCACCAACAAGATGTGGCCCTGACAGCACTGTAAGACGTTTTGGCGTGCTCTTAAAAGAATGATGACATACTGCTGGCAACTGCAGGAAAACTACTGTTTTCTTCTCTGCCCAAATCTTCCTTTGAAGTAAGGTCACATTACACTAATTTGTCGAGACTTGAGAAAAAGTCGGAATGCAAAGCGCATATACACCATGTATTTCCTTCCAACAGCCTGATGAAGTTTATTGATTTATTATCAGCATAACTTGCAACACCATATTAAATAAGAAATAAATAGACTTGAGAAAATTTCATCCAATCAACTGTCATCACTTACAAGATGCCATTTGATTTTATATAATTTGATTTAGTTCAACATGTCTTATGACAAGGAGACTGCCAGAAGTAACATTGGATAAAACTATGAAACCACAAGAAAAGCATTTTATTTCAACAGATTAGGGAAAATTTTAAATGCAATAAATCCAATTCACATACTATAAACATTGCAATACTTGAGTTGGATTCATTTTATCAGTTGAATTCGTCAGTTGCATTCACAGTTTTTGCATTTAATTTTCTTTTATTTTGATTTTCTTCTTTCAGTTTTAAACTATTCTAACATGAAGTTCTGAAAACTAAAAATGCAAAAAAGAATAAAAAAAGGAGAATAACGTAGAGAAACATTGATAAATTCTGTTTCGCATAGTTTCGCTGTAGTCAGCAGTTGTTGTAAGGAACGAACTCAGCAAGAAGGCTGCATGGTTCAACTTACGAGTTACATGGATGTCAAGCATTATTATTACAATAATATGTAAAATAAAGAAATTTTAACGCTGCTGTTGTGAATGTTTATGAAAGACTGGCATATTTGGTGGACTTTCAGACACCTGGTCTTGATTTTAGCCACTAGGGTGCTAAGACCTCAACAAGTTTGTTGTGATGATGCAAAAAAAATGGAATGATACAAATATTGTAGGTTATCAATATTGTCAACAAAAATGTAGCTATGTAACGATTTCTAAATACCATGTAGCCCTAAAACCTACTATAAGTAAAAAGAACATGCTGTAGCAACATCTTACCAAAAACCTCACTAATAACACTAACAAGTAAAAGTCTTAACAAAATATCTTCCTTAGTAGTAGTTTTTTTTCCATTTGGTTAAACCATCCATAACCCCAAAAATATGTTATTTATTAGATTAAATTAACAAATTTACCCTAAATATGCTTAAATGCAATATTCTGTAAAAAAAAAAAAAAAGAGAAACTAAAGAAAACAAACTAATTAAGGCAAATACAGGTAAAGCTTGTTAAAAGTAAGACTCTGTGATATAAGAAAATCCTACAGAGACAATGTCATAATTAAAAGTTGCAATTTGGCAAAAAGAATGTCAGTAAATTCACCATTTTCTATTCCTTTTTGATTTGTATTGTATCACTAAATCACACTCGTTATACAGTCCCATCTTACCCTCAAGGACATTATTGATCTGAGACTGCCTCCAGAAAAGGATCAAAGGTGTAACAGGGGGTGGGTCAACTTCAACCCCCTCATCCAATGTTTCGTGTAAAGACTGCAGATTGAAACTTTTATCTGAAGTGGGCCCATTACACAATTCTGCTTGATTTTCCAGAAACAACAACATATCTAGGAGCTAGCACGTCATCAACACTATTGCATTGGAACCTAACACTTCCCTAGCGACAATATTTGCCCTGGGTAGCTCTATGACTTTCTGTTAGGGACAATATTAGGTGCATCACTCCTTTTATGATAGTATCAGAGGAAACCATCTGTCAACCATCTGAGGCTACAAGAAATTAATTTGTACATTTGGAAATGGACCGACACCCCACAGTCAACAAAAACAAAAGGCTTTGAAGAAATTAACTATTAAACAGGGCTGGCTGGTTAAATATTAATCCTAATCCGAATGAGTGATACCCACAGAGTCATTTTTGCCATGTTTTCAGGGCAATTAAAAAACAAATGTCCATCTTTTCTCTCAGGCTGAATTAACAGCTTGCTGGAGACCATCAAAACAGAAATCTACAAAGCCTCAAAGTCAAAGATCAACTCAGTCTTTTGTTTTAACTAAGCTGGTGGAAAACAAGATCTTAAGAGCAGCATCTGCAGCAAGGAAGGGATCTCCTTTCATGTAAAACCAGCCATTTGGTGAACACTCTGATGTGCCTGACCTTTAAACTCAAAAAAGCCCCCCCCCCACAGTCATTCTCCAAGGCCTTTACAAGGCAAACTACAGCAACAATCTATCATTAATATGAAACATTACTGAATGTCTGTGCAAATGCAGACAATTAAAAAGGTAAGGCTGAAAATAGTTTCTAATTCATTCATCGTGCCAAAAATGCTAAAAGGTGAAGTTCAGAATAGTTAAGTTACTAAGTAACTCTACAATTATCATAAATATTGTGACAATATCCAACAAAACTCATCAATGGACGACAAATAACTTTCCAGATAAATACTGTTATCTGTTAAATACAGATAACAGTATTTATCTGTTTGTTCCTTTCAGCAGTCAAAAGTCCTGAATCTATTGGTGGCTGAGTTTGTAGTCCTTAAAGAGTGTCACATTTGGTGGGATTTTAGCAGCTATAGGCTCTTGTTACAACTCTGACATTCTCAAGAGGTGTTGTCTTCAAAATGATACCCCTGAACAAAAAAAGAGTAAGGGTAAAAGAACAAGGGTGAAAAAATACAATGGCAGTCTTAACTTTGACTAGGTCATTCTAAGACATTAATATGTTTTATTTTGAACCATCCCACTGTAGCTCTGGTTAAATTGGATTGATCTCCTGTTGGAAGGGGTGCCTCTGTCCGTATCTTTAGTTATTTTTTATCTTCAGTCGTTTTGGATTGTTTTTTTCTCCATTGACCTTAAAAAGATCTTCATTCCCATAAATTTGCATCTGTGATTTTCAAATAGTCATCTTGCTATATATGCATGTTTAAAAATATATATACTGTTAACAACTGTGTATGAATTAACCTCCTTCCACACAAAAATATTCAGTTTGAGCTCTATAAAGAAAAAAAAACTGACATTGTAGAAAGTTTATACAGTAATAGTTTGTGTTGCCATCAGACTTTGATGGGTTTAAGTCAAAAACATTGGGTTCCTGGTGTTTACTTAATTATTTTTGCACAGATCAATTTAGTTCTCTGTAAAAGTTGCTCCTCTGTTGCTCCAACAGAAGTAATACGACTAAATGTCCCCTAAAAATAAGTCCGGATTGGTCTAGATGAAATGAAAATGTATTTAAATTAATCAAACTTTTATATTTTAAAAAGGATTAGTGAAAGAAGCATGTAGTCATTATCTGCTGGTAACACACAGCTGTCTGTAAAATCTGCGTCCACGTTCAATCATTCACCCGTACAATCAAAAGGGCCGACCAAGATGCACTGACACTAAAGCACGCAAGAGGGTAAATAATGCATGTCTGCACAGGACAAGACAGCAGGGTGCAGCTTGAGGTGGTAAGCAGTGGATGGCGTTGAGGGTGCGGGGTGGAGGAGGGGAGTCGTGTGGGGGCTCGCTTGTGCGTGCCAGCCTCAGACAGCTCACCACAAATGAGACAAAGACACAACAGAAACGAGCTGCCTTCGTCACAACAGCAGAAATGACACAAGTCAGAGACAAAAACAAGCCTGTTTGCATTTTCATTAAACAAACACGCAAAGCAGCATGGTGTGACTTACGCTTCAGATGCTGTCAAAACACTAAAGACACACCTCTCCCCCTGCCCAGCATTCAAAAGCTTCATTAGGTCCCGTTTACAGTGCCAAGGACCCTCAGACCTCCCTGGGGTCTTTCAGGCTCCTGCCTCAAACTTTCATCTGACCCAATTATCCAGTTAGAAGAAGTCGGGGTCAGAACCGAAAGTGAGAATGGCTGGGACCCCTGCAGAGGATTTTGCCATAAACATTTTAACAATCATTAGGATCATAGAGAACTTAAAAAAAACCCACTACAGTTAATTATTTTCAAATAATTTAGAAGTCCTACTATGTCTACTCTTCACAAAAATATAAACTCTGAGGTTGAGCTATGTTGCTGGATATGGCTTTTCTTTCTGACTATTAATCAATTTGACTGTAACCCCAAAGAATTCTGGTTAAAATACCATGGCTATTATACTCTGGCTCCTTTGGGTCAGTTTCCAAAATAAATGAATGTTTGGAAAAGAAACCGCAACATTTCCTTTTGGCCTACAGGCGCTTCCCAATGGGACAAGTGGCAGCCTCGGCTTTTCACAGAGAATCCCAAGTTCTGACTACCACAGTAGAATTGTTATGAATTTCTCTCTCGCTCCGTTCCTCGAGGAAATCTGACAGTTGTGTGGTCACAAGATCGCACACTGCTCTCCCTCTTCGGATGCAGAACATTAAGGGATTAGCGTGGCGCACCAAATCCTTAGGAAGTCATCTTCGCTTGATCTTTGCACTGATTTGTCAGGTTTTTGTTTGACTTTCTGTGTATTAGAAAAAAAACGGCCTTTGATCATCCCAAACTAAACTTACACTGAAAAGCTGGCATTTTAGGGATGAAAGGGAGTGAGAAGGGAAAAAAGCCTAAGGCAGCAGCTCTGAAGTTAGCGTTGCAGAATTTCTACTCTTTTTAGGATTACCAATTTAGAAAAATGCACAATGTTGAGATTATGTGAGAACAGTTGAGGATACGTCTGACAAAAACAGACAATCAACACAAACTGTTCTATGCAGATACATAGCTATGTGCAGAAGGAATTTAAGTTCAAGCACATTACAAAAGTATTCACACCCATTGACTTCTTCACAATTATCACATAACAGAAACAAACTTCAACTTATTGTAGAGGGTTTCAATGGAACAAACCAACACACTAGTTTATAACAGTAAAGTGGAAAGAAAAGGATGCATCGGTGTCACTTTTTTTTAAAAATGTATTTTAAATTGAGACATTTCAAGCTTAGTTGTTTTTTTTTAATACAGTCAGAGTACAAACGTACCATGTTGACAAAAACTAACACCTAAAGTGAAACTGGTGTCAACAGAGACAGAATTACAATAGACGGGTTTCAATTAAAACATACTCAACTGATTAAGAGGCCTAGTCAAATCCCATTGAGAAAAATTTGAGGTGGTCATGAGAAAATGCTTAAGAGATATGGATACTTTTGCAAGGCACTCTAATTTCATTTTCTGCCAACAAGATATTATTCAGTCTTGCCTGATTCCAGAAGAAAAACAACATCAAAGTCAGCTCCACATCAAGACAGGTGGCTATTAAGACTGAAAGCAAGATCCCCATCCCATCCCCAGCCATTTCCAATTAAGACTCTGATGACATTGTACTTAAAGAGAGCAAGGGAGAAAAGAGCTGCGAGATTCTCTCTCATGTGGAGGTTCAGGGTCACATACCAGCAACATTGCCACTTAAAAAGACTTCTTGGCATCATGCACCATAAGCTGAATTTAAAACAAGACTCAAAAAGGCAATTGTGAAAAAAAGGAGAGAAATTTTAAACAAAGGTTCCACAAGGATCTCTTTTCACTTCAGTATATATTTATCCACAGAAACAATGGAAAATTCCATAATTACCATTTAGAGCAAAATTAAATATGAAATCCTAAAAATACTCACAATGCTCATGGCCAACGCAGTTTTTCTTTAGGCATACACTGCAAATTATGATTTTATTTCATTCCGATTCTTTATTCGGGACGACAACACAATAAGGGGGAAAATAAATGCACAGGAGGTTCTATGTTGCACAATTTCTACTCTTTTTGGGATTACTGATTTAGAAAAATGCAGACAGGAATTGCAAGGTTTTATCCTTACCTGTATCAAAAACATACCATCTTTTATCTTAATTTCACTTAACTCAAAACAGATGCATGCTGCTGATGCATTTAAAGAATGAAATGGTGGGAATTCTAAGTCATGATTAAAAACTCTGATTTTTCAGTATTTATTTACATCCCCATTATTACAGTAAATTATTAGGAAATTGTCCAATTCTAATAGATGGATGACTTAATTGCTACATTTCCAGATTGAACTCTTGTACTCATTTGAAAAGTATCTGTAGGTTAAAAATTTTAAATGTGCATCAACAAGGCATGAATCAGCTACATTTCCATGGATTAGAACTGATGGATCATCTGCAGGTTAAACAAGTTATTATTTTTATTTTACTGATCTATAAATAGATAAAAACTTCAAACTCTCGCATCTACAATTCATTTAGATGCACAATTTTGAGTTTGATTGGTCCTGGAAACACTGATGCATAAATGGGGATATTTATGAAATTCCTTCAATGGTCTGTTAGATGCAAAGCTATCTCAATTAAATAACATAACACACATTTTTTCTTTTATTTTGGGTTGTTCAAATGTCTTCCAGGGTTTAACTACTCAGTATTGGAAGACAAGGACATTTTTCCAATATCTTAAAAATATTTACACTTCTGCTGAGTGTGAGACGTAAAAAAGCAAAGCAGCCTGCTCTATGTGAAAACATTTCCAAAATTATAGGTGACTCATCTAAGGTCTTTGCATTATTTTCTATAGATAATCAACTATTTAGTTACTAAACAGAGGATGAGACATATGGTGAAGGCTCAGGTGGAGGTTCGCCTTAAGGGCACCAACCCACAGTATAATCAAGGTCTCTGCCAAATTACAGGCTAAAACCACAACTAAACACAGTTCAATCAAGGGCTAGCAAAGAGTTCACCCATTATGCTAAAATTCTTAAATCACAGACCAAATTCCGATGTAAGACGTCAACACAAGACAGTGGAGGGAGGCTCTACTCACTCAGGGCATTCTAAGTGCCTCTATAGAAAAAAGCTCCTTTGTTTACAGATCTGAAAAAAAGCTTTCAGGAGAGAAATAATGACAACTTGCAGTCAACTCGATGCATTTTTGAGATGTGTAGCTTAAATAGAAATGTGGAGCGGATGAGAACAAAAGGTGAGGATGATGGTTCTTTCAGATGTTTCTGGAAATTGATCGATTATTCTAAGACAGCTGCGTGTAGGAGCATGTCGTCCAGCTGCCTCAAGTTTGTATTGCAAAAAAGTTGGAGGTCAACAAATATCTGTCTAGGCCTGACAAAAGTTGATAAGATCACAAAAGATTTCCTCAAAGTTGCCACTTTCAAAAGATGCTTACAGCCTATAAGAAACGCTAACGTTGGGTAGCAATATGAAAGCAACTAACCTGGTTAATGGAATTGGCAGCACAGGATGCCAGGCCTGTTCCCAGAGAAGACACGAAAAACAAGACAGGATCAAAAGGGACGGGAGCCATTGCAAAACCAGCTGCTGCAGTTGTTACCACCAGAGCTAAAAGCAGACAAAACAAGAAATAACACCCCAAAAGTTACAATTCTAACTGCAAAATCACATAATTCCTTAGTTTAATTCATTTAGGGCTGCCAGATGTGCTAGTAGTATACTCATAGCAATTTTTACTGTTCCTATTAGCAATACAAGCAAATCATTTCTTTACTTCCATTTTGTTTTCTGACACTAAATGAAAACTTTGATCCATAAAGGCTATGCAGAAATATCAGTGATTTAATGAGAAAAACCACCAGATGTAACAATACATTTTTCATACCTGCAACCTTTACTACATTTGCTAAATGGGGCAGCCATACTGAATATTAAAATTAGGTTTGATTGGAAAACTGGAAACTTTTCCAGATGGAAGGTTTGATTTGTTAGACATAATGCTAAGTGTTGGAAACGTTACTATGATAATTATTAACTGGTAAAAGTGTGATCAGTAATCTGATATGTAAACCGTGCACAGTGGTTATATTTCAGGTTGAAAACTCCCAACATATTCAACTATATCTTGTCTTCATTATTTGGCAGTGCAAAATGGGAGTGAAAATTTAGACTGCAAATCAGTTTGTTAGGAAAAACTACATATCCATAGATGAAGTATTCAGTAGTAGTTCTGATGGGAACAGTGTGGGTTGAACATACAGTTTCTTAATTGACATCCTCAGCCAGTTAATTTTGCATATTTATTTGGTTAGCACGGATAACTACACACTTTCTCAAGTCTTTCATATAACGGACTGTAGACCGTGGAAACAGTGTATTGACACATTTTAGCATTTCTAAAACGTTGTATATCTTGATACTGACAGCAGACCCATGCTTGCTTCTGCCAAGTATAAATTTAGAAGCAAAAAAAATAAGCTATCCAAGCTGTTTCAGTCTAACAGACAACTACAGTTCACTATCTTTAATGGTCACAGTGCAGAGCCCAGTGGAACATCATAAGTAAATTTTCTGTGAGCAGAATTAATTAAACTTAAAAGAATTCCATCACAGAGAAAAACAACCATTTTTATTGTACTAGCATATGATATTTTTTGAGGTTGTGAAAATGTAGCCAATTGAAACCCCAGTATACGTTGATAGCAGTAAACAGTCATTAACTACATAAGAAAAGTTAAGATTTTGTCAATCATACAGATTTTTCATGAATTATAAAACAGCTAATAACACTGAATGAAACCAGAGATTTATGTATATGCATGCATCAACACAGTGATGCTTAAGGTACTCTACCTGTAAGTTTGATTTTAGCAAGTCGAGCGTAGACATCTGGTAGGTCACCCTCATCAACTTTCAGCGGCTTCCACTGTCTGTCCAGACGGGCCTGCCTCGCCTCTTCCGTCTCCACTTGAATGTGCGGAGGCTCATCTGTGGTTGCAGCAAGACGGGACGCAGAACCTTTTGGAGTTGTCACACTTTGCGTAGCAGGCTTTGTAGGGAAGTTTTCAGGTTCTGTTTTATGCGTAACATCCTCTGACAGTGGGGCGACTTCTGCGAGCTCAGCATTAATCGCTGGTATTCTCTCCACCTGTTTTTCAATGCTGGCATCTCTTTCATCAACAATGGTCAGGTCGTGCTTGGGGACTGCGCGCTGCTGAAGTTCACTGCTGGTTTTGGTAACATACTATGAAAACAAAGTCAGGAGCAAAAAGGGACAATATGATTTACAGATTTATTGTTGGGTTGATAAATTTCAGCACAACACATTGGGTTAAAAATAGGACTGGTAACGCCCAGTGAAGATACCTGTCGTTTCAGAAAGTTAAGATGCTGATACGTCAGCGAGTTTGAGGGATTTCTTTTGTGGAGGTAAATAAGACTTCGAGCAGTCTGGTTACATCGAGGAGCAATTTGAACCAATTGCTGTTTTGTTCTTACACCTAGAAAACCTGAAGAAAAAAAGAAACACAATTAATCTCTTAACACAGTATTAAGCCCTTAACACAGCGTAACAGGAAATATTCCCAAAACACACTTGTTTCATTACTTTCTCCATTGAACTGACAGATATGTTTTTGTTAAGTGAGGAATGTTTTGAACCTCTTTTGACAATTAAAATAATTCTCATATTATCTGCTGATAGTCTAATGTAAGAAAGTACAGTTATATGGCTCCAATACCAAATTATTACTGCAAGAGGTCTCTCAGAAGTTTTGTTGGTTTGATCAGAAGTCATAATTAGTCATATTTCATAGAGGTCAACTGGCCTAAATAGGCATAAGAAACAAGATAAATAGAAAATGTTGAGAACACTTTAGGAAGCTCTTAAGTAAAATAGGTTGCATGTAATATATAATCAACTCAATCCAATTAATCTCCATTTCTTAGAAAAATATCACAAAAAAGAACAGGCTCTGGCTTTATCACTCTTCTTCCTATTGGCAGTCACATTTTGACATGTTTCCCTTCCTACTTCCATTTCATACAAACCTTTCAAAAGCCATGAATTTGATCCACTAGATTTACATTTATTTCTCTAGGTATTTTTGGTATTTTTTATTTTTCTAGATGTATTTTGTAGGTAATCATGGAAATACTTGAATCCCAGGAAGAACACAGTTAAACCGTATACATATACACTTTAATATCAAACCCTACTTTCATTTGTAATGGTTCTAATGTCATTAAGTCCAGTTGCCTCTTCTGAAATATGATAGATTATGACACCTATCCATCCCTAAAATAACTCCTGCTGGTAGATAACACGTCCCGGACTAAATTAAACACATTCCCTTACAGTAAAGAATAAGCAGGTTTTAGAATTAATTATTTGAAATCCTCAACACCAAAATTGGACACAAAATTTCTCTAAGGTGGGCAAAATGACTTAACGTCCTTTCAGGAAGCCAGATATGAAGCAACCAATGTACTAATATGGTAAAATGGAGAAATGACCAAAACACAGTAAAATAACATATATTAAGTGACATGCTTGAATTGACTTGCATTGTTCGCGATTACACATCTAGTAATTGTTACAAAAGTAGACATTTGAAGTCTTTCAATCATTTCATATTATTTGAAGTGTTTTTAATTTTAAATGAAATGGGCACAGTAAACTTTTAATACAATTAAACAATACAGATTAATTTCCATGAGCGTTTGTACAACACCCTATTTCCATAGGAATCTTATCCCTGTTTGGACCACCCGAGTCTTATGAAATATGACAGATTTTGATGACAGGTAATCAAACTAAAAATATCTCAAAGAAACCTCCTGTTGCTAGATATAATTTCTAGACGCCATATTGGCACATTAGCGTATAGACTATGAGTATATGGCACAATTTAATTTTAGTCGTAGAAATTACGAATTGATTGTCGGTCATAAACATCAATTGTCCAAAAAGACCACATTAGGCAAACGTAATGCGTCAATGTGCCGTGGATCTATAACTCAAATATTAGGAGTTTTACATTTTGTGATATCATGAAGAGTAAATAAACGCTTAGTAAGCATATTTCTGTTCATCTACCAGGAGTTTGAGTACGTGGATAGAGTTCCAGTTCTTAATTCTGTGCAGCTTCTATCACTTGTTATGGTATGTTTGTTGTTGTCTCCCAGCCACGTCTTATAGCTAATAGCAGTATGCGGAATGTGTTATTTCTGCAACTATTTAGGTATTCAACAGTATCATTTAAAACAGAATGATGGTCGTTAGCGAAAGCAATATTTTTGCATAGAAACCGATAATAGACAGCCAGACAAAGTCACTTGTGGTCTCCTATATAAGCTAACTCTCAACCGGTAAGCTACATGCTGAACTAGCTTCCTCATTAGCTTTCGGACTGCCAACAGCCTGCAAGACGAAAATGTGTCTGTAAAGGTAAACAGCTGGTTGACGGAATATTACATTTTTCTCCTGCCCTTACCTGTCAGCCTGCTGCACGGCGTTTTATACATGTTTTGGGATCATAAAGCTGCCTTCTGGTTCGACCCTTTCACAAGCAGGGAGCCGCCATTTTGACCTCGTAACGTAAGTAGAAGCACTTCCGGGGATGCAAATGAGTGACGACGGCAAAACAAAAGTGAAGAGACAAACGCGTTTTCTCACAGAAATATCATTACCACGTTCAGTAAGGAAACCTGTTAGGCTTTTAAACGGCGCCTCATGTTTCGGGACTAGAAGAAAAACTTGCGCCCAACGTGGGGCTCGAACCCACGACCCTGAGATTAAGAGTCTCATGCTCTACCGACTGAGCTAGCCGGGCTTACACCGTCGGCGACCAAAATGTTGAAAACAGTCTGGTCTACACTGTCCTATGTTATACTGTATTGTATTATGCTATACTGTAGGAAGAAAAATAAAATGTGGTTTCCAAAGTTTTTATAAAAAGAAAACTTTCCACAAGAGTGGACTCTGCCTGTCTTGTTCGATCTTACACATTTAAATAAAAATATAAAAATTAATTATATATATATATATACTGTATATAGTCACTAGACTGGACCCGCAGGAGTGCCCAGGGTGAATAAATGATTCTAAATTATTCTAATGAAAGAAATAACAAAACTCTACAAAAAGACAACAGAAGTAAATATATCCTGCCCATCATGGCAGCATTCAAGTCTAGTTGTACTTGTTTCAGTTGAAGACTGTAGATCATATAACTGCACAACATTGCCTGTAATTTTATATGTATTTTTTCTCATTTTGACTCATGTTAAAACATAGTTTTTTTCTTTAAATAACACAGTATAATGCTGCTTTTTCTGTTTTATTTGAGTTCTTTTGCTTGCCTCCTTGCTTCCCTGCTACAAATACACAGTGTAATCCTCATGCACTATTAGAATAGAGTCGCTGATGAATGCCAACAATACACTAGGCCATTCCAGATCTGGCATTAGCGAGGACCTTTATTGAATGGGATGCCCATTATGTTCTGTTCTACAAGATTTCGTACTGCACTGACCCGGTCAACCTCTTTACATTTGGTTTTCTATTCATGGCTGAAAGTGGAGGTTTATTGCTTGGTTTTACACCATACTATTTATCTGTGGGCAGTGTTACACTACTACAGTTTTTCATGTTCAACTAATTTTCCATGGAAGCAGGATAGACGTTCCTGAATAGTCAGACCTGCCAAGTTGCTTTGAAGGCACTGAGTCAAACCATAATCTTTTGTGTAGCAATTTGTCGGCTACTGCTGTTGATGATTGACATCATGCTTGGTTTCTGGGACTAACATTAATAAACATACACGTTCAGGAGAAAATAGCCACTGCTACTCTGGAACAGAGTGGAATAATGTTTGCTGGTTGCTGTAAGAAAAAGCTTATCCCTGCCTGTGAGAGTGTATTGGTTTTGGCCTGGAAGACACTTCTTGTATCCCGACTGCTTAGTTATTAGTCTGGCTGGTTGGACAAATATCCTGAAACTGCATGATTATATGGTAGCTTGAGTTTTAGAATTTGTTGCTGAGAGCATCAGGTGAAAAAAAAAGACGATGAAACCACTTCACTGGACTGGTGAAGTGGATTCAAGCTTCCCGGTCAAGCCAGGAAGCTTGACTTGTTTTGATGATTGCACAACACACAAAGCCAAACGTGCCTTCAATGCCCTCCAACCATACGGTCGGTAAAAAGACAAAACCTGGAGAACAGATGGGCAAGAAGAGCTTAAAGCAAAAGAAAAAGTTTGTGGGGGTCTGTTCAGCCCCAAAGGATCTCTGAAAGGATCTTTATAGTTATTCTACCTCTGGTGGTGGTCTCACTATGAGGGCCTTTTATCACTGCTTTCACTGCATCTTGAAGGAAAAATGAAATGGCTGTAAACAGTCTCTCTAGAGAGCAACAAGGAAACAAAAGGAATGAAGGCTTGCATTGTCTGTGTGATGACATAGTTTATTTGGGTAAAAGCTGGCTGATGTCAGCCAGGGGACACAGTAGCATTTTTTAGGGAGACCATTAAGTCTACTTTGCCTCCTTAAACAGCATTCACGTTGCTTCTTTGACACCCAGAAAGTATCCATGGTTTTTTTGTTTTTGGGGTTAAGTGTACGCAAATAAAAATAGTGATGAGCCAAAACATTATGGCCACTGACAAGTTGTTTTGTGCTTGGAAAGGTTGAGGATCAATTAGGTTCTTTTGCAAATTTGCATTACCATTTTGTATTCATGTGGCACCATTTTGTCCAATGCTACTTCTATTTCAAACTTATTTCTCTCAGAATTAGTTTGATAAATACACATATTTCATGGTATTGGGGTGACAAGACTGAGTACAAGAACATGTCACAATAAAATAAGTTACAGCTTTTGTTTGTAAAGTGATTAAACGTGAAAGAGTTCAAGATGTTGAATACTGGCATAGCACATTGCCATAACTGTAAGGCAGGGAAGTTGGACATTGGTTTGGTGCAGCAGAGTCCTGCGGAGCATTTGGTATAGTCTTGATTGCAGACTTCCAATACATGCATGAGAGTTTTTGGTTCAGGACCAGGAAGAGATGGCCAGAGTCTTGTGACCCTGTTTTTGAGATAGAAAGAAATGCTGATGAGGTGAGGTTTGTTTTAAGATAACAAGGGCTTTTTTAATCTCTTACAACTGTCTTGAACAGTAGATTTCAGATCTTTGGCATGGTTTAAGGTGTTTTTTTTTTTTATTTGGACTTTGGCCTCATTGACTTACATTTGTCTTTCTGAAGAAAAGTTTGTGAAACATAATTTGCAGAAGACATTTTATCATTTGTAAAACAAGTTCTTCATTTGAGTCATTTTTTTTTACACTATTGACTGTATTACTTTATCCACTTTGACAAAAAATAGCAGTTCCATCTCAAGATAAGTTACTATTTTGAGATGGAACCGTTTTTTAATTAAAAGTAACAGAGACCTCAGGTTGTTAAAGCAAAAGGGTAATTTTTCAGACAGTAATATGTCTTTTGTTTTCTTTTATCTGTTAAAGAAAAGCTTAATCTTTTATTTAAAAAGAAATCTTGTTTTATGTTTGGCACACAGGGGAGTGTGCTGAGAGCTTATAATAAAACAATATTCTCTCAGGAATCTCCAATAAATGTTGTCAGCGAATTACGGGGGCCTCCTAGACCTGTCATCACCTCACTTCATCTGCTCTGATTTACAAGCAATGTACCAGAGGTTTGTGTGCCATCACTAATCCCACAGGGATGACCCACTAAGTGGCAGCGGAGTCAGACCCTTGGAAAAACAGAGCGAGGGCAGACAGAGCTGCATAACTCCGAGCAGAAACAGATGCAAAGACACTCTTCTGTTTATAATTGATTTTCAAGGCCAACATCTTGTTGTCACAGTTTGTCTAACGAGTCCGCTGGCTGGCGCCCTGTTGCTCATCAACCACAAAGTGTCAGTCAGGGCAGACGCTCACCACTCCCCACCCCCATTAGGATGGCACCGTGTGGGAAACCTGACATCACCCCTTGGATATTCCACTCTGGGAATGGTTTGTTTCTTGGTATTAGACTGTAGGCTGACTTGTTTTCTGAAGATACTCTGAGTTGGTCCAAGTATTCAAAACCTCCAGGGAAGACCTGGTGACTCTCCCAGCTGCTACAAAGATTTCCACAGACAACAGGTATCGTCAAGCCCCTATGGCCAGCCATGTTTATGTCTGAGATCACCCATGTCTTTGTGGGCTTCAGTGGCTAAGCTCCTAATTGGCCATGGCTCATCAATCAAAAAAAAACTCATCCAAACAGCAGAGGAAACTGAGGCCCATGGAATGGACGTTAAGCCTCCCAAAGGTCTAAAAGTAGGCTTTGGGAGAGGCCTGTGGTTTGTGAAAAACCACATTTATTTCAAGCTGATGTCAAGCAATGTCTGTGTCTGTCTTTTGTCTTTCTTGACATGAATATGGACTTCTACCACTTAACAATAAACTATAAACAATAAACTAACAAGTTTCCGCCAAGTTTCAAATTAAGTTGAAGATGCCTTTTAATACAGAGAATGTAAAAAAATTAATAAATAAATACTCCGACAACTTTTACGGCGGCTCAACTCACGGAAATGTTCTTTATCTAGGTAACTTCACAACACAGAAGGACACAGCAGATAGGGTTAGAGGGGTTAAAACAGCTCCTCAGCCTTTGAGTAGCTGTTATTTGGTTTGGCTCAACTCTCCTCCAGGATTTTGTCCACAATTTAATGCCGATACCACAAATTTGTCAAGAGGAATAAGTGGAAGTCCACAGTGCATCCTGTTTATGGGGTCACAGCAAAGTCTCGCTCACTTCTTCACATTCATAGGCTGGAATGCTCCGTGTGTTTTTTCCATCAGTCTGGGTGTGTTATTTATTCATCTTTTTTATTATTCCCTAACTCCTTTTTCTCTAACACGTCTTGGTTATTCATTTACCACAACAACTTCCCACAAGTCTGTCCATGAGAGCTGAAGAAGGTTTTGGGAATTTGATGAAAACCAAGTTGGACTACTGACAATTCCAGGCGACTGGGCCTCTATTTGCTTTTTCATAAACACAAACACTTAACATCTTGGTCTACGTCCAATTCTCTCCAGTAACCAAGAGTAATCAGCTATGTCATCCTCGTCATAAATTTTAGCACAGCAGCAGCTCCGCAGCCCAGATGGGAAAAAAGACCTTGTTCAGTCACACTTGCCTCCGCATCATAAATCCACGACAGTCTTCATAGAGGCAGCTTCCTGCCTTGTGTGTAGCTCCCAACAGAGGAGGAGGATAAGGGGGAGAGGCAGGAAGCTTCTGAAGAAGTCAATTTGTAAGATGGACTGTCTCTTCGTCCCTGGAGAAATAATGTTGGGTTTCAAGGCATTTTTCGTTATCAGATGCAGATTAACAGCTTTCTATTACTCTGTGTATAGGAACTGATTGGAAAGTACAGGAGGGAGATAGTTCAAGTGAACTTGCATTATTTTCATTTATTTTATTTTCAAATTGTAGTCTTAAAGCAAAAGCAAAGATTTCAAGTTGAAAACACAGTCTTGTCTGTAACAGGTTGTAAAGGGAAACTACTTCTGGTCCAACATGAGTGTTAATTAAAGCCTGTAACCTAATTGCCATCTGTCAGCGTACTTCAACGTTCACTGGTTACACAAACATACGCACCTCAGCCATTGACCTAAGAAATGAGTTCATGCATGTTATACATCTTTGAAACTTTTTCAGTCTTTGTGACAAATTTCAACTGAAGAGGAAACTAACCTGCTAGGGAGAAAAATGGATAAGTTAATGAAAGTGCACTAACATTCAACTAATACATTTGTGAAGCAACTTTGGATTTAATTTCAGCACTGTACTCATACACATTCATTAGCACCCAAAATGTTGACTTGGTATTATTTTTCCACTTTGTCTAGAAAAGTTCTCCGATTGTCTTTAGAGTGTGAGAATGCTCTGTTAGACCAAGTTCTGGATTTTGATTAGAGCATTTCAAAATTTAAATTTTCTTCCAATGAAAATTACCATCAGACCCCTGAAAAGTTTTGGGTAAAAAGTGATATACTATCAAACTTGAAAGAAACCCCAGGTCCAACTACACTTTGTGGCCTCAGCTCATCATACTGCTGTTACCATGGTACACTGTTTTTGTATCAAACCTAAAATTCAAGTTTGGTTTAATCATATCTTAGAACATTTTCTGATAGAGTTTAGGAGATTTTAGCCAATACTCGAAGTGGTTTTCCGGAGAAAATATTTATTTCTTGAAACCTGTGTTGTAATTCAGAGTTTTTATTTTTAGTTAGATTGTCACTTATTTTTGCAGCATGAAATGACTGCATATTCTTCCTAATGGAAGCAATTTCTTGGCGCCTCGTTTATCTTTTGACCCCTGATGCAACACCAGTCCTGTACTGAGGTAGGAATTGCACAGCTTGCCATATAATTGATTATTTACCTGGAAGTTAATCTTAATACAATGCTAATTTGCAAAGGAAGCATCAAAACACTGGTTGCTCCAGAACAAGAAGGTTGTTGTTGTTAATAATTTTTCATTTTAAAACTAAATGAGAAAAGGAAAGTAAAATATGATGTTCCACAGCCCACCAATATGACTCTCCCTCCTTCTTTTCGAAAGTGCCAGAATGACAAAGTACATAAGAAAAGCATGGTGGCAGAAAACTAGGGAATCCTATCAGTGCATGAATTTAATTACCACTCAGATGGCTCCACATAATGAGGAAAAGGTGGATGTGCAAAAGAGACTTGCATAATTCATTTTGCTTCTCTCATTTATAGCAACCCTCGCCTCCTCATTGTTCCTCTGTATTTCCGGGCAGCACAGCTTTCTGGTCTATGATCAATAATTTCTTTTCAACCAAAAACATTTGCATAAAGAGAATTATCTTCTTACTATGGGCCACCAAGGAAGAACTTGCACCGCTTTTATGCTCTCTTTTTTTTTTTAGTTCTCTTCCTTTAAGTGCTGGCAGAGCAGCACTAAAGTTCGCTCCCAAGATCTCTAACAACTCGTCAGCCTTCACGTGGATTTTATTCCAGCAAAAATATAGAAGAGCTTTTTTTTTTTTTTTTTTTTTTGGTAGAATTGAATTTAAATTGTATGACTTGTTTTGGACATTTCTGTTATTCTTCCAAAAGCATTTCGCAACGGTTTTCCAGAAATTAGGCCCAATTCTCCTGGCAGAACTGATGTAACTGAGTCAGGTTTGTAGGTCACACTGCTCACACACTTTATCAGCTCTGTCAAAAAAACATGACTTATAGTTTTCCTGAGCTCTGGATGTAAGCTCTGGGTCTCTACAGCTCTTCCAGAGTTACCATGGACTGCTGCATTGACTAATGCTCTCTTTCTGTCAGCTCAAGTGGATGGCCATGTATTTCCAGCCGTACACAGTAAAAATGCCAGTGTTAAAATCTCAGGTGTAGTGTTAAATAAAGAGTGTGAGTGTTGTTTTGACACCACACAGCTTTAAAATAACACTGCAAGTGTAAACTCCGTAATATTTGCGTTGTTAAATTCCAGTGTTAATTGGTTGGTGTTGCTTAAGCCCCGCCTTCGCGTAACGGCTGCAGAGCACGTTCTACCTTCTGTCGTCACGCCACCAGCCAGTCGGTCGGTACGGCTTCATTTCGCACACGGAAGACACAATTCTTTCCTAAAGGTGAGCTAAATATTCATACATGACCATTGTTTCGTTGGAAATGTGCTTTTTAGTTTGAGACTTCAAAGAGTGCACGATATTCAACCCATTTTGCATGGAAAATCCACCAAATTCAAGGTCCCGCCGTTTTGCCAAATCTAGGCGAACGGTAAATTTGAATTCTGTTATATTTGGTAAGTTCTAGTTGTCATTTTAAACCATGGATAATACTTGTATTTCTGTATTATTTGAAATATTGGCGATGTGTGTATCTAAAAAGCTAACTTTGCAAACGGTAGCAGATTCTGACTAGCTAGCTAGCTCAACACTCTAGCTTGGATGAAGTGTATATAGTTGACAGAGCTGACGTGTTCAAAGTGATAGTGGAAGTGATAAAGGGTTGGTTTAAAATATCTGTAAGGTGGCAAAGCTTGGACCGTGTCCCTTTTTTGTTATGCAGAAATGCTGGTTCAAGTGGAGTATCAGACCGTCCAGAAATGGGTTCGGGTTCCAGTGACGGATGACTGCTATGATTACTTGAAATTCATGCTCGAGGGTAAGTTGAGTACTAAATATGTTGTGGCAGCTGCCATTAAATGAAGTGAGCTTAAGGTAGTTTATCATAAATTATGCCCGAATGCTTATTAACCAACCCCTGTCCGTGTTCAAGTAATAATTATGTCATTATTTTTCATAAAAACGGCTATGTCAAACAATATGGGGAACATTAAAGATAAAATGTACTATTTCAACCACCAGTTCGTTGTCTGAAAATGTTATTCTAAATATTTTCAAATTATGAATGTAATTGACTCTTACCAGTTCTAACCATATGCTATAATGAGCATGTTAAGATTAGTATATTTGTTTCCTTCCAGTTCATGTTAAATTCAATTTGGCAAGTGAAATCTGTGTAGACCTGAAGGAATCTTCTGGAGTTGATGTGGATGCTGATATTTTTGATGAACTCCTGAGGTCTGCTACAGTGTCTTTCAAAGTAGTAACTAACACTTTGGTAAGATTTAAAAGCATTAAAACAAGTGTTCCTTCTAATGCATTTTAAAAATATATAAATCTGAAGTTAATTTTAAGTTGTTTGCTAATGAGTCTTCTAAACTTTATACAGTGGGCGCCGTTGACGAGAGTGAGGTAACAGACGCTTCCTTCAGTTCTGAAGATGGGTTAGCCTCGTCAGTTCAATCTCCAAGCTCAGCGATCTCATCTTCTACAGTGATCACAGAGAACACCAAAGCACAGAGATGACGACTGGCTGAAGGACCACCTGACGGCAAGATGGCAAAAGATGTGAGTTGTGTCAAGGTGGGAAATACTTTTACCCAACTTTTGAATTGGGTTTTTTAATGGTATTTTTTATTCTGTTAGATTGAGCAGGACTTCATCATGCTCTTTGGAGAAGACCTCTCGGGGAAGTTCATTGCAAGATGGCCAACGTTCTACAAACCAAAGGTCATCACTGTCAGCAAAAGCCTTCGACAGAGCGTTCACCTGGATGACCTTCTGTCTGCTCAGGAGGAATCAAGTGATTATGGTATGTATTGATAGATAAATATGTTCAACAGTCTTTTCTATGTATGCATTCTCAACATGGCTTGTTATGATTTTATCAGAATGGGATAGCGACTTGGCAGCCATTCTCCTGCTGGTTCATCTCTTGCCTCTAACCGCCAAAGGGAAGAAACATGTAAAAATTAGTGCAACTGAGGCAGCTGATCGTCTTGTGAAGTTCATGAAGGTATGTTTTTGACATGAATTATTGTGCTTCACTTACTGTAAATTGATCTCATTTTTACAAGACTGTAAAATGTAAAGTCATTATTTGGCATTATTTGTATTATAAATTTATAGTTATTTTTGGAGGGGATGGGAGAGATCAGGGTTAATTTTATGACAAAATGGAACAAAAAGTTGGTTATGGGAAAATAATGGCACAAAGAATTGTATGAGCCCATTAGAACTGATCTTTTCACTTAAGCTCACAGGAGTTTCCTTGCAAGTCGCATCCCCTTTTATGGCATGTTCACAGTTAAAGGAAGGTGGAAAATGTTCTTCATTTGTTGCTAGTGAGGGACTAAAACCCCACCATGTGCTGTCTTTTAATCTTAGGTGGGGACAAGCATGGCGACATTCCTTGGAAAAGTTGAATCTGCACAGCCCTTCCTCCTCTGCGTTGGAGAGAAGAAGAGCCGTATTCAGAAGTTCTACATCATCCTGGATCAGAAGCCCAATCCTTGTGTGGCACAGACTGCAGTGGCTGCCTTCGATGAACTTTTTAAGGCGCACTTTGTGTTTGCTGTGTCCTACGATGCAACCCTCTTCAACTTCTACACATTCATCCAAACAACAGTTTATGGGATTGATGCGGCAACAACAAAGGAGAGCCCCAGAGTCAAGGAAATCAGAGTGAGAATTAACAACACTTAAATATGCCAACATGTTACATTTGTAAGGTTCAGCACAGAAATTCTTCAACTCTTTTTCAGCATTTGAAATTTAGTTATGCTTTGTATCCAGGGCACAAGTTGCGTTTGAAATGTGGGGAACATAGCTGTTCATCTGTTTTTTACACATATTCTGGGTTCAAAAAGCACTTGATGAAAGAACATGGAGACACTATTGCCATAGATTCTGTTTATGTGGACAATGTTGGAACAGATAGTATTGAGACTGATGATGTTTGTGCTGATGACACATTGAGTAGTACTTCTGTGCCCCGCTACTATTTTGTATGAGCTGTGCATTGAAGGTCTGTAATACTGAAATGGGTTTAATAAAAGTTGAACTTTCCATTTCTGTGTATTGTTTTGAATATTTTTTTACCACTGGATTTGGTTAATATTGACACCTTGTGGGGTCAGTTATTTATTTGTTTTGAGGTTAACACTACACTGTGTTACTTTTGACATTATATTTTAACACTAACACCGTTGTAATGTTAATGTGACACTCGGTATTGTTGAATATTAACAATATCTGGTGTTAATCTAACAAAAAATGGGTGTCAACCTTTTAACACTTTGAAAAGTGTTACTTTAACACCAGCTGACTTGGACACATATAGACACTTTGTGGGTGTTAAAATTAACACTGTGGGTGTTAATTCAACACTGGCATTTTTACTGTGTACTCTTTCTATTTTTCAGGTAATGGATAGAACGGTTCTCTGGAAGATTATCTTGTAACCTTACCACAGCCTTAACGTTCTTCATACATTCTTCATGTTCTTCATGTTTTTCATGAATCTCTTTGTACACTAATGTCCTCTAACAAACACAAAAAAGGATGCTGAATTAAATAATATTGCTATGAATTTATACACAAGTGGACTTTACTTACTACTTAGGGAACGACTGAAGCCAGCTAATTGCACTAGATTTTATTTAGGTGTGTCACAGAAAAGGAGCCACAATATAAATGAATGTCATCCTGTCTAGATATGTAATTGTAAAATCCTCTTTGTCCATCTACCTTGCAGTTATGCAGTGCTTTGAGTTGATCACATAAAATACAATGACATTTGCAGTACTGTATTTTGCAGATGTTCAGCGAAAGATGAAGTTTCAATCCTCGTCATGTTTCTTTTGTTTTTAACTGAGCCTTAGAGGTTGAATTCCTGACATTATGAGGGCCCCTACGCCACAATAAAGACTCTATGGTGGTTTCTCAGAGCAACTTGTTTGGTGTGAAAGTGCCTGTTTGTGCTTGCGGAGTGTGATGAGTGAAAGTACACGTGAAGAATGTGTGTTTGAAAGTGTAGGAAGATGAGGGAGGGTTGTTTGAAACTTGACCCAGGGGGCCTGTTGGATTCATGAAGGGCCTCTTTTATGTTCCCCTTCTCATCCGGTGTCTGACTTGAACCGTCCTGCTTGTATCAAGTGCTTCCTTATGGCCAAATGTTTACTCTGCTTCATATGAATATTAAACAGGTCTCTCTGTGAAGAGGTGAGATGTGGAGAATGTCCGTTAAAGCTCATCAGCCAAACAGTTGCAGCTTTTAGGTGAAAATACCCTCTGCTCATGCAAAATCAACTTCTGCATAACAAATTATATAGATTTATTTCTTTCAGTCCGCACAACATTCTGTTTCTTTTTTCCCAACATTTGTGCCAGGTGGAATAGTCATTATCTGGCATCACTTCCATAGGAAGATTATAGGACGAGCAGACAGGCTTTTCATGCTCAAGATTACTGCAGTGCTTTATGATGTAGGGGCTGCTGTGATATTAATAAATCTTTAGGCATCCAAAACACAAAACAAAAACATGTCCATATCTACATTGGTTTCATATCCCTGTAACTTTTTCACATCACAATCACAACCTGAAGCAGATTTGATTTTTTTATTTTTTATTTTTATTTTTTGGAAATGTTAGGTGACAAACAATAACTAAGTAGTGTTAAATTGTAAATTGGTTTAAAGTATTTTGTTGGTTTCTTTTTTTTTTTTTTTTTTGGAAATAAAAATTTGAAAAGTGTGACTCAAAAACCCCTCCTTTGGCACTCCTAAATTAAATCCGGAGCAAGCTATTTCCAGTTTTGTGATCAATGTATTTTTGTTTTATTAAAATAGTATAAACAAATGAGTAATTCTGTTGTAATCCTTAAAAAAAAAAAAGTTAAACGGTTCAAAAAATCAGTAAGGGCTAGTTAAGGCCTGATTGGTGCAACTCTAATAATAGATAATCTTGCTTGAAATTACATCTTGGTTATGTTGTCTGTTGTGCTTAAAGAAAATACTATTAATTACTGGTTTACTTTTTTTGGCTGAAAGTATCATTGGTCAGAGTTAAGAATTAAGAAGAATTAAGGAACCTGAACTGTATTACCTCTCCTGTGTGAGACTCTGCATAAGATTGCCACTGTGTGCATTTCCAGCAAAGTGATAACACAGTACAAATATGCCGTGCATGTGCAGTCTCAGATATTAATTAAAACTGTCCAAATTCAGATTTTAGGACCTTGTGGTTTCTTTTTCTTTTACTTTAGGACTAATTTGATAGAAAGTTAAGTAGAAAGCAGGTTTCATCCTCTCTATGAAAAACAGAGGTTAGAGGTAAATCCTTCCCGTTTTTCGCACCGTATGACTCCAGCTGGACACATTTGAACAGAAAACAGACACTTTAAAGGCTGCGGGCTTTTGTTACTCGTCCTGAGAAATTTACCATCCAGTGAAGAACACCTGCGATTCGCATTGCTGCCATCTTAATGAATAAAAATGGACCTTTGATTCATAATGGATTCCTGCTTCGTCTCCCTCCTTTTTCTCTAGGTGAAATTATCCTATTTTACCATCTCAACCTTTGGATTTAAAGAAGAATAATCTCAAACATCTGTCTTAATCTTTACTCTGAAAACATAAGGAATGATGAGCTGCTGATTACTATTCAAAGACAGCGCCACTGTTGTGCTTCTATTATCTAAAATTGGAAACATGAATCTACAGCGTTTCCTCCTGCACAGCAGTCCCCCATCACCTTCTTAATAACTTTAAGAAAACATAATCTCCACTGTGAAATTACAATGTGCCTAAACATATTACCTCTGAATCTGATAGCACCTGCATTTAGCGACTTAATTCTAATTTCAAACCTTTATTTCCTTCTACGAAATTAAATTTGCTGATAAAAATTTGGACTCTGCCATGGCCATTTAACAAAATAAATGAGATAAGTCCTTGTCAAGACAGACAGATGAATGTTTCGTGCATATTCCGTTCCTGCTTCATCTAAATGCCTATGTGGGTAATTTCATCTTTAGGATATTTTAGCGGTACATCATCACTTTTGGGACTGGAAGAACAAACCGACGCTGATCATTAATACATTGTTGGGATATTTTAAGATTTCTCTTTTTAAGTGTGAGTAAATAAGAAATATATTTTCTTCCAACATGATGCTGCCACCTCCGATCACAGTTCTGCTCTCAGACACTCCAACTTCAGCTTCACCGGAGCACAGGAGATCTCTCTAAAATATCAGATCTTTGTCGAACTGGTTGTTTATGTTGCTTTTGAAATAGGTTATTTCTTCCACTGAAAGAAATTCTAAATAATCATCCCAGTTTTGAATTATTTGCAGAAAACCAGACACTTTAAACCAGAGAAGCACGTAAACAGTTCACTCAAATTCCCAAAAGCTCTTCTGGCAAAGCCGTTAATTTACTTTAGAGTAGTCTTCCTCCCTGAAGGCAATACAACTTCATGCGAGCAAGACACCGGAGTGGGATGAAGTCTCAGTGGACTGTCATTCCTCTCGAAGACATAATTGTCTCCAAAGCTCTTCATGTCCTCATCTAAACCTTCCCACTCCTCCATCTGAAAATGATCCAGATCACTGAGTTTCCTCCAACACCGAATTATGGGCGAGTCAAGAAGCTGGTATTCCACTAACAGTCAACGAGTGCATTGCCCAATAAAAATGGGAAACTCCAAAAGTCATACCTACACATGAACCTGTTTGGCCTTGAATTCAACATTTCCTTCGTCTGACGCCTGCCGTGTCTAGAAATCCTTTGGAAATTTTATGTATCTCGTTTGGCTGCGTGAAAATGCCGTGTTTAATATATATTTAATGCCACCCTGCTTTGTCCTCAAGGATCTGAAGTGTCATTTAGACTTCAAGATGACAAATACCTTATAAAATACACAATATCAAGTGAGGATGAATGTTCTGTTGAGATTTCTTTTTTTCCATATCATCTTCTGTTACAGCGCTTGAGCTAAAAACGTATTGTAACCTTTCTGGTCATGAAAATTGAAGAGTAGAGGCTCCATTGGCTTTGCTGCCCCACAGAAACAAGATGCAAGTGCATCAGTTATGTTGTGTGACTATCAACTTTGCCTTAGAAACCGATTATGTATATGTATCTTTGAATACATATACAGTAGTTAATCTATACATTTTTATGTTGGCACAGTATAAAGAAGTTGGAATCTCTTAGGTTACAGAATATGCTAAATTATGTCCTTGATAAAAATACTGGACTCAGTTTGAAATAAAAAAAAAACCTTCTGTATGACATCCAATATCAGGTGTTCTTCACTGGATGGTTATTACGGTAATAAGAAATATTTTTTCTTCCTAAAAGCTCATCTAGATCACAAACCACTGTGCAGGTTTAACGTTTAGCTCATGTGTAAATGAGATCAGATAGTTTCTATGTATGAAGTTCTACCTGTTTACGTAATTTGTTGTTTCGTTGCTTTCTTGAGATGAAACAAAGTCAACTGCTGTACACGTTGATTCTGAATGTGAAAATATTTTTGCAACAATCTCTCAACATGAAATTACCGAAAACAAATATACACTGAAATGATTTCTCTTTAAGATGAGGAAAATGGTTAATAGGCAAAAAAGATTTACCTCTTTGTGTGCATCTGCTCCAGTGGTGGCTGTGCCAGATATTGATCATCCTTGAAGGCAATCACTTGCATTTTAAACGCTCGCCATGCTGGCGAGTTTCATCCTGGCCGTTCCACCCGGCTCATGAATTACACAGCCTTTATTCTCATGTTTAATTCAGGCTTAGAAAAGCTGTTGACACATTCTTTATGTCAAGTGCCTGTCGCTTTTATTGGGCATTTTATCATTCGTTTTAGAGAGGTAGAAGCGCTGCTGCATGCTCAGAGTGTAATTATTTACAGAGATCTTTGTCAGCACTGGCTAATACAACCTGCACTAATTGCTAGTGCCAGTTTTTAATGAAAGCTTCGTTTTTTTTGTTTGATGAGTTTCCGGTAAGTAAAAATCCTCTGAAAGTTAAAAAAAAAAAATACTTGGTTTATGGGTAACATCTTTAAAAGGAATAAGTAAGTGCTACTTGTCGTACCTTGTTTACAAATGAGGTGACTTCTGAAGGCAGTGACTGTTTATTGTTGTCTTATTACAAAAAGTCCCAATGACACCGACAGAATGCTGAGCCTGCAGCAAAACAAAATCGGAAAAATGTTGGAGTGATGTGATTACTCTGGTAAGGCACTGTACATATGTGTCGTGTGTGAGAGACCCTGCAGCCGTGGAGATGCAGCCAGTGTATAGATATTATTCTGCTTGGGTGGGCTGAGAATCTGCTGGAAATCTCCGCAGCGCAGCTGCCACCAGCAGCAGATAAACCGCCGCTGGTTAAACAACGGCCAAAACCCGGTGTGGGGGATTTGTCTTGTACACAGGTGTCACATTTAATACCCACATGTATTTATAATTGGCTGCAAAAAGGACAGGAAGGGGCGATGCATGCAGGACGGGTTCGGGGAGATCTTAAACGATAATCTCGTGTACATTTGAGGCCCAAACAGAGGGATTTCCCGACACGACCTTACAGTCTGTCGGAGTTGGGACTGAAAGTGTGTTTTTGTGTGTCTTTTTGATCTGATCTCACATGACTTTAACATCGTAAAGTCGCAATAAACTTCCAAGATTCCGCGCCGGACTTGTAATGTTCCTGGGAAAACACTGGAGTGGCTGGAAACCACTTTGCTATTACTCAGAGGCTAATTAAAATTTCAATTCCCTTCCCCGCCCTCCTCCTCCTTGTCCTCCTTGCTTTCTCTTTCCCAACCCACACATCCATATCTCTCGTGGAAAGTTATATGCACAGATTCACACACCGCGACCTTCCACACACAGTCTTTGATGCACTTTGGTTTTTTTTCTTATCTCTCCTTTGAGCTGAAGCGGCTGCTTGTCCCCAGTCACACTTCAGTCAGGCATCTGGCTGCCTCAGTAACTCTGACCATCTCTCCTTATTTAAAGCTACTGTATGGGTTTCTTCATTGTACCCTGGCCAGATTTCCCTCTTCTCCCTCTCTGTATCAATCAATCACGCGTAATTGCTCAATTACTCTACTGAAAAGCCAAGGAAGAAGTAGTTTTAAAAAAAAATTTTTTTAGCTTGGACCGCTTCGGTAAACAGACGCAGGCTGGAATGATAAAGTATGTCCCCCTTAATGACTCAAGGGGGTAAAACTCCCTAATTAATCTAAACACTAGTTAAATATGTGCTATCTATGTGTCAGTCTTTCTCATTTTCACTTGCATATTGTTGGAGCAATAAAACTTTAAGGCAAAACTAAACGTTAAGTTAATATTGAATGATTGATCTGAAGGACAATTTCTTGAGCTCATTCTTGAGCTTGTGGTCTTGAGCTCAACAAAGCCAAAATCTGTACCGCATTTCTTTTTTTTTCTTCTTTTTTTTCACAAACCAAACAACCAGCAACTAAAAAAGTATCAACAGTTTTAAAACCTGCAAAGTGTCCATTAAAACTCCCCGAGTCTCCTTGCTTCCAATCTCCTTTACTTCCCACATGTGTATTCTTGATGGTTTTATTCCCCCACAACCACACAATTGTTTTCTTTCTGGTGAAAGCGCTACTCACTCTGGGAACTCATGTGTAAACTAAAACAAAGCCTGTGACTCTCATTGAGAATTTTTCAGTCTTAGAAGCTCTTTTTTTTTTTTTTTATTTCTTCACACTGTTTTGTTTAGGACTCAAGATGGATATTTTTGTGAGCGCCACATTCTTCATTGTACTTTATTGGGATTTTGTGTGATGAACTAAAACAAATAAACATTCGATTGTGGAACTTTTGAAAGTTTCTGCAAGTAAAAAGCTCATCAAAAGCTCAAACTCCGCGTAAGATCAAAAAGTTAAATTCGAGTCTTGTCTTAGAAACTTCTTCCACGTTTGACACCATCTCTACATCTCTTATGACCAAATGCGTACAGTCCAGATTGTGCAGCATATGACCAAACAGTTCTCGGGTCTTAGATGCAAATGTTGTTGCTGTGGAGACTGAGTCAGAGAACAGCTGTGAAAGCTGAGCAGCTGGTTGTGCGTCTGATAGCAGACGTTATTACAGCCGTTAGCCTGCTGTTTGAGGCCGCCGTCCTCCTGCAGGATGATGACCCTGTTAGTTCCTGTGCTCGGCTGCCCTCGCTCTGCCGAGCTGGCCGTGGAGCTGTGGGTCTTACCAGAGACAGGCAGTTGTATTTATTATGGGCCACATCTTCACTCTCATAGCACGGACGCTACTAAGAGAAGTCTTTAGCCCGCAGGAGGGGTCATTTATATTATCAGCGACAAGAGTGTAGCTGTGTGAGCTTGTTCATCCGTCTATAGCTTATGTAAAATGAATACACAATGCTCACTAGCTTATTTTAACAGCACCTTATATAATTATTAGTAAAGATGTGCAAAGAATGAATTATCTTTGTGCAAAAGCATAATATCACGATCAAAAACCTTTTTTGTAATTTAAAATCACTCGGATGACAACTTCAACTTGTGCAAGATTTGAAAGATTAGAGTCGCAAATTTCTATTAAGTGCATCTATAAACTCTTGATTGGTCACCCGTTGCCGTGTCCTTGTTCACTATGGTATAAAACCGTGGTCTATCAGCTCTTAGCCACTCAAAAGAGAACATACTGTAGATCTACATAAGTAAACCTACAGTAAAGAGCTACTGACCTAAAGGTACCTATATCAGAAGTCACAACAATAATTTAAAAGTCTGGAAGTATGACAGACAAAGCAGCAAGGACCTACGTTTATCTTGCCACCATGAAAAGTAAAAAAATAAATAAAATCTCAATAGTTTTCTGTTGGAAACCTGCAGCATGTTGTGAGATCTCAAGGGCCCCAAGTCTCCATAGCAGTCATTTAGTTCCTATGTCTACATGCCAATGGGTTGTGTTTGACGTATGTCAACAAAAAGCCTTTTCAATCTTGCCATCACAGAAATATGTTTTTACTCTGATATTTCCCACTTACTCAAATGCCACGCAGACAGAAAGACTCCAGATTCAAACTCGGAACAGTCTTAATAAGAGGAAAATAATAGTGCCAGAAATTAAGCAATTAAATTCATTTAATTAACAAATATTTATGTGGAATTACCCCCCAATGAATGAATGCAGTGAAATAAGGACTGGTGAAATGATTTGCTATGAAAACTGTATCTGTTCAGTGCATGATGCCGGGAATAGAGGCTCCGTGCAATAGAAAGCATAATTCTTATTTATTCAGGAGCACGTTAACAGACTTGGATGGCGTCCAGGAAGCCGCCTGCATTCTGCGATTGCAGGCGGCCGCTAATTGATTTGAAGTCAGGCACAAAATGTCAAGAACACATTATTCAACAGGTTTAAAACAACAGGAGGAGTTGCAGATGAAGTTGGACCAATGTTTGATTAAAACACTTCTAGGCAAAAGCGGGTGCACGGTTTTCCAGCTTTATTTTTGTCACGCCTCGATATTTTACAAGAGGAATATGTGCCAGGAGAAATGGCGTTTGCTCTTTGCACCTGAGAGTCTTAAACACTTTAGATTTTTTGCATGAGGGTAGAAAGAGAGGGGAGGGAAATGATGAGAAGAGGATGAGCCATGAGATGTCTTTAGTCTGGCTGCTATTATCATCATCTGTTCAGAGGTCATTACCGCCTTGGGAGTCTGCTGTCTGGAGCAAATTACGAATGGAGGGGGCCAATGGAGCAGCTGCAGACAAAGCTCATCCCACCACCTTAATCCGGAGGAGAAGGAATAAGAGCGGAGAAAAGGAGAGAGAAAGTGCCAAACAGAATCCAGAAAACAGATTTGCCAACCAATCACACCCACATAATATGCCAGCAGGTAGAGAGGAGGAGGAGGAAGGTAAAAGGAAAGTGTCAGAGTCAAGCAGCGGGGTGGGAAAACAAATAGCAGAGGAAGTAAGAAGAAGAAGAAGAAGAATCTGTGAGACAGAACATTACAAGAGGGAACGGCTCCATTGTGCTGAACTCATCACACCCACGCCGGGTTTTGCTAATCAAAAAGAGGAAGAGCTTAATAGCTGGAGAGGGGGAGAAGGAGGTAAAAAGGAAGAAGCAGAAAAGGAAATTGTGGTATTTATCACAGTGCTTCCCGCCTTTATGTTATCACTGAGACTCTTAAAATTTACTTGAAGTTTAAATGTTGAATTTCATATACTGAACCCCCGATAAATTTGCTGGATATGGCCAAGATTAGCATGTTTTGGTAAACTAGTCAGCAACAAGGATTCATAAATTGAAAAACCAGAGACATGCAAGCATTTCACTGTATGGATGTGTGGTTTAATTTAGGATCCTCAAAGTTCTAAGCATGCTTGTTAGGTTAATTTCTTTGTCGGTTTTCTTTAGCAACTCGGCGTGTGGGTGTGTGCGTGGGTGTGTGGGTGTGTGTATAGATGTGTAATTCTCCATTTGGATAAACTTGCAACCTGTGCAGGTTGTACTCCAAAACCGCAGGTTGTTTCTTTATTATATGAAATAGACCCAAAACCACTAGATGTTTTTGACAAACTGATTTTGGAAGCCATTTCACCTTCCTGTTAGCTGGAGCTGCATTTAAATCAAACAATAGAGAATAATGAAGGTAATTCTTCGATTGACCTAAACTTCACCTTCAAGTGCCAAAATTAATCAAAACAAAACAAACCAAAACAAAAAAACAAACAAAACTCTGAAACTAAAAGTAAAGTTGAAAATAAAAATCTGTGTGAAAAACTCTGGATTGGATTTGAAAACAGTTTCACTCATGTAGTCATGTCTGCATTAATAATTACACGGCTCCCAAACTTTTATATGTTTTGGTAAAACTTGAACATTTTGAGTTACAGTAATTTCTCAGGTTCATGTAGATGAGAAAAATATGTCAAGGATATCAGTTAACATCTATGTTTTAAAAGAGGGATTGTTTCAGAACCTGGTATTTGTCATTATTTCGATCCCTGGATGCAGATGCTATCACAAAGTACTTAAATAAGAATAAAAATAAACTATATATAATTATTTTGTTTATGTCATTTATTTATGACATAAATGTTTGAAATTATCTTCTCTACCTCTTCTTTGGGTTAAATACAAGGGCAAAGAAAAGTGTGGAACTTAAAAACTTTGCAACTCAAAAAGTTAAGCAAGTTTTTGTACAACCAGCAGATTCACTTCTGAGTTATTTCCACTTTGCAGGCTTCTTGAGCAAAGAAATAGCTTAGATTCTCCTTTGAAACACATTGCTGATGTTGGCACTCTTCTCTTATGGGGCACTCTGTTCTTCCTTTCCTCTCCCAGTCTGCTGGTCCTCCTTCCCCACTAATCTTGTTCAGTGTGTAATATGTTTTCTGTCAACCTGATTAGGTTTCCCTGTAAGAGGATCACTTGGCCAATTGTTCCTCTGGTCTTTCTACTCGGTTAAAAGCTTTGGCACCGTTTATTTCCTCACCTTTATGGCATGTTTGGGTCATTCTCCTGTGGGTAAATGACCCAAACATTTACAAGAGGGAACTTGTAAATGTTTACAATGTTGCACTGCAGTCAGTGTTTGTCTGTCATACAGGATGCATTGAGTTCAAGGTTTTACAAATGTGCAGCCTGTAATGGTTTTGAATATTGTGGATTCTGCAACACATGCAGCATTTTGATTTGGCTCTCTAAACTTAGACAAATGGATTTTTTGTCCCCATTGAAGGCTTTCTGCATGGTACGTTCAGTAATAATAATAATAAAAAGAAATGTCAGTTTTATTTCATGGTATCAACAATAGGGAGAGAAAGCAGCTTGACTGCTCCAAAACTTTTTCTGAAAAGTTTTATTTCGTCACGAATTTAAATAGCTAGAAATGTTTTTGAAGAAATTTGAAAGGTGCTAATGCAGTTGCTTGAAACAACAGAGCCTTGCAAAAATATTGAAATCCTTTCATCACAACACAAAGTAGTGAATAATTATGATTTATAGCAAGTTTTCCTGTACAAAAATAAAATTAAGAAAGAATGAAATTTTCCCTTTTGAAAATTTTTGAGAATTATTCTGTAAATAACACTTAGTTACCCTGAACATGGCATCTAGTCTGAATGAACTTGATCCGAAGTTTGGGAATTAAAGGGTAAAAATTCCAGACTCAAAATGTCTCCAAAAGACAGACTGCACATTGGAAGGAGAGGGACAAAATCCTACAAGTAAAGAAAAGCACAGACAAGAATGTAAACCTCATACAATCGAGTTTGAAAACTATGTGGTTTGATGTGGAGAGATGTGCTGTTGACCAACAACAGAATCGTTTTAATGATGTTTAACATAAAAAACCCCTAAGCATAATGCAAAAAAGATTCCTATTGTTATCTAATTGAGAAATCATCCTCAAATATGTAAAATAAACTTTAAACTTCTGCTTTATCTGATATGATAGATTGAGTTGAGTGAAAAAAATCATCATGTCACTCATTTTATTTTTTCTTCCCCTTTCTCTGTAAATTAAAATATGAAATAATGAAATGCCTGTTGTCTTAAAGTAAGAAAAAGAATTTTTCACCTCAAAAATACTCAAAGCTTTAGAATGTAAAGAGCTAAAGGGCTAATAATACAATTATTATATTATATTATATTATATTATATTATATTATATTATATTATATTATATTATATTGAAAAGCAATTTCAATAGGTGTTCACAATTTTGCCTACATTTTAGATTTTTTAAAATGTATTTATTTATTTATTTTACTAGCAATTTGCTGTAAGTAACCATTTCTCTCATTTCCTTTCCACAAGGACAGTTGTGTTGCGCCTAATTAGAATATTCCCAGCCCACTGCCACTGATGAGATGGCATCAGCTGCTGTGCTGCATCTAGCCGATGGACACGAGCACAGTGTTGGTAAAACGCTTTGGTCCTCAGGCAAAATGGTGTGGCATTGAGCCTAATAGAGACATCACAGAGGCCTATTAGCACAGATGGTTGTCATATGTATGCAAATAAGGAGCAAAGTGAATCGCGAAGCCCCATCAGCACCACCTGTCTGCCTCACACAACTACACCCGAATGCCCCGTCCACGTCTACACACACACACACACACACCCCCACACACCCCGACACGCAGCCTAACTTTCAGATCCCTCTGTAGGGATTAGTCTGTTGTTTCCACTCCACAGCTGTATATTAATTAGAGCAAAGACATTAATCATCATTTTGCTGCATTTCTGAGCAAAACAGCACAGGGAGGGGCTGCGACAAAAAGGGACAGAAGCAAGTGAGCTGAAGAAGTGCAGATCAATTCTCTTTCGCCTTTGTAGAGGACATGTCAATGTGGAAATTGTTCTCAGTGGGGTGTGGCGTTAAAAGTAGAGTTTTTTCTTCTTTTTTTTTTCATCAAGAACTGCCACATCCGACGGATTTGGAATACTTTAAGTGCGGCTATGTGTTTTGCCAGGGTTGTGTTTTCTCTCTAGAAATATATGCAAAATGTGCAGAATTAAAAATGATGCATGATCCTTACTGAACACGAGCCGTATTGCAATCACTTAAACCTTCTCTGGTCTTGTCACCTTGTAGCCTCACATTTAGTGCATTTCTTTTAGATTGTATGTGAAAACCAACACAGAGTAGAGTATGAGGATGTTGAACTTTCCAGCCATGAAAGACAGAATACAGGAGGCTGGAGCATTGATTCAACAAGGTACTGCCTTAACTCACTCTGGTTAGGATCCTATCATGATGGTAGTTAAATATAGATTTTAGGCACGCCCCAAAAAGTGTAAAAATATTGACCTACAAGATCTTCTAAAAAAACAGTCAGGAAATGAAGAAAAAAATAAAACCATTGATTGATTTCAGCTAAATCTCTGAGAATCTACTTCATTTAGTTTGAATAAACTGCAAGCCCTATTTATCAAATTAACAAAAAAGTATTTTTTTTAGGTTTTAGCTAAACTAAATACAACCTTCTAACTATTCAGCTTAGTGATGTTCAGTAAAATCCCCCAAAAATCTGATAATCTCCTGCCTAAAGTTAATTATTGCTCATATCTTCACACATTCTCACACAGCTGGTGCACCCCTACCTACATTGAACTGTTTTTTCTAAAGCCAGCCATTCATTAATCCTCTCACTCTCAGGCTCACAGGTGGGATTCTTCTCCCATAGTTTACGTTCTGCTAATTTTCTGCAGCTGCAGCTGAAAAAACAAATCAAAGAGCAGATCGATGGAGTGCCTAACTGATGTTTGACAGCAACGGATTAGGAAAGCACACAAAATACCTTTTGACTTGTATATTATGAGTAATCAAGAAAAGTAGAAGCATTGCCTGACCGTTTTGGAAAGCAAACCTGCTTTGACAGACATCTATCAAATAAATTATGCCAGCGAAGTAACCTTTTCTTGACTCCTTGCTTTCGACTGCTGTTGCTGTAGACAAAGCGGGACATTGTTGGGATACCTGCGTAATCATGAGCTTCTCTGGCGCCTCTTGCCTTTTGACCCGAGCCCCATCATCCTCTCCGCAGAGGGCGGCCAGCGAAGAGCCGTCAGTCTGGGAAAAATGGGTTTTGACGAACATGTAAAACTGACCTTGGTGGAGAATTTCTTTGCTTGGTGAGACACATCATTTAGTATTTGAGGTCATTTTTAGCAACTATGATGAATGGCTGGCCAAGTTTGCTCTATTTAGCTAATCGTCGTTTCTAATTTTTCTTACCAGGTGAAGTAATGCTACAGAAACTGCAGCTGCTCACACAGACTTTTCAAGGCTCCTGTACTTGTCAGGGAGCCACGGCAGACTTTTGGCACTAAGAGCTGTGTTGGATTTTGATTCGTTTATGCCTGTATGTGTGATGCCCTCAACTTTACTGCCGTCATTTCCACAGGGTTAATAATATATGGGAGCCATCAAATAAAGCAGCTTTGTGGATGAACAATGTCTTACCGCAGCATAATGCTGCCTTTGTTAGGCAAAGGCTGAAATATATGGAACATCATGGACATAAAGTATTGGCCGGGGCCAGAGCAGCACTGACATTCAGCGTTTTTCACTTGCTGTAGCTCCATCACCGACAAAGCAGCCAAAAATGTTCCAATGTGGGAACTTTAGCACTATTTAGACTAGGAGCAGTTGTGTGTTTTTGCTCTACGGAAACAGACCGCCTGCTGGAATGAGCACCATCACATTCATTTATGTAGCCTGTGTGAAACCACAATGAAAAATCCCCGTTTCAATATAAACTCCTAACAGTAGAAGACATTGCCAGCCGGTGTTTAAAACTGAGGCCCTGCAGATATGAAAGAGAAATTTCTTTTTCTTTGTTTGCACCTACTCTTAGATGTTCTGTGACAAAAGCCTTCCACCTCTTACAGATTCCTTCTCTTTTTGCATCAGATTTTTAAGCAAATTTTAATATCAGACAGCAGCATCTTTCAAAAGTTGATTCCATTTACTGACCAAGAGAAAAACTATTCAAAGCAACCTAGCCATACGTGTAAATGTAATTCTTAATGTCATATCACAGTGTCTCTTTTGGGCTATAGTCTGGAATAGGCCACTCCAAAGCATTTATTTACTTACTTACTTATAATTATTCAGAGGTGAGCTAGCTGGTGTGCTACTAATCATTGTAATGCACTGTATTTTAAGGTGACAAACTGATGATTGGACTTTCTTCAAGATCTTTTAGTACAAGGTAGAATTCATTCTGCAAAGGAGCAAAACAGACCCAGACCATCACACTACCACCATCATGTTTGACTGTGTTTTTTTTTTTTTCTTGTTTTACTCCAACTGGAACAGATTCAAATTTTTTTTAAATCACCTTTGTCTTGTGAGTCCATAGAATATTTACCAAATGTCTTGAGGACCAAAATGGTACTAGGCAAATATGAGACATGGATTTCTGTTCTTTTGGTTAGCAGGACTGCTGCCTTATGGTTGTGTTTTTGCTCAGTTTCTTTCTTATTGTTGAATCTTGAACATTGACCTTAACTGAACCAAGTCAGGCCAGTAGTGCCTCAGATGTTGTTATGCGTCTGTTTATGACCTTCTGGAATGTGTACTGAGTAACTTTGGTCGAACCTCTCCACTTATGGAGACGTTCACTAGTGGTTCACGTTTTCTCCATTTGGTTTCTCGTCCATTCCTGTAGAGTGTGGTATTATGTGTTGCATTTTGAGATCTTTCTGCCCACTTGATATTGACTGTCTGGTTCTGTTTGGGGGATTTCTTGATTCCGCAGTCCTGGTTCTGGCTAATGACATTTAACTCTGTACTCTACGGATTCCCACCATATTTCAATTGATCAATCAAGTTTATTTTTATATAACATTTCAGCAACAAGGCAGAACAAAGTTCTTTACATCATAAAAACGCAAAAATACAAAGTCATAGAAGACACAGTCAAGAACTGAAGCATTACATTTTGTCAAATGCCATCATTACACACCAGATTGTTGATTGCGTCATTTATAATGTTACAAAATCACCTCTAAACAGGTGGGGTTTTAGTCTTGATTTAAAAGAACTCTGTGTTTCGGTTGTTTTGCAGTTTTCTGGAAATTTGTTCCAGATTTGTGATGCATCTTTTCAATCTTATAGTAATCTGCAGCTATATTATGTACTATAGCATATTTTTATTTGAAATCTACCAACATGGTGGATGCAGATATTTTAAAAAGTGTTTGAAATATTGTAGGTGGAGCTTGTGAACAAAACTGAATTAAAAAAAAAAAAAAATTTGTTTTGTTAAATGTAAACGCCCCCATGAAATTCAGTTTTGTTAAATGTAAAGCTTTCTACACTCTGACTACCAACACCTCCGAGCATCTGCATGCAGTTATTGATAAGTCATTACCACGTATTTTCCCTGTAAAGCTGACAGCCTGTTGTCTTTGTAATGGAAAAATGACACTTGTGTACGTACTTTTGATTGATTAGCATGTGCAATTACTGTCCGGGATGCATGAAAAACAGCTCCGTCGAGCCTCCCGGCCGGCACTTTGTGTGACGTTTTAATCTACTCTCAGATTAATGGGACACCAGTGGAATGGAGGATATTCCACTATTGATTCTTTTCCCTGATTAATCAAATATTGCCGATTTAGAGACAGGTTTAGCATAATATCCACTCAGGTCTGTCACTTTTTGTGTTTGTGTGCTAGTGTGCATGAAAGCAGGAGACTGGCTGCAGTGGGGATGAATGATTAGCATGTGTGTGTGTGTAGGGGTGTCCATGAGTGTGTGCTGGCATTCCAAACAGAGATAGGACACCCGGAGTGGCGTCTCCTCTCTGTAAACACTCCAAAGAGGTCTCTTGCTTTTAGCTTTACTTCCTTTAAAGCACCCCTGCTCTCATTCATGACTCAGGGGAGGGCTAAACCTTGTCAGAGGTGCCCACTGAGTAAAAAGGAGAAGAAGAAATGTTCTCCGGACACATAAATTTATGGTTACACTTTAATTGGGTTGTAAAAATCAAATCCTGTGCTGTTTCGAGAATGCCAAAATGTGATTCCCTGACTTGTTTACAGGAGAAGTGCAGCAGTCAAGGACACTGAGAGATAATAAGTGAGAGAAAGTAAGATAGCAGAGGAGGAGGAGGAAAAGTGATAGTGGGAAAGCAGTGAAGATAAAGAGTCTTTTAAAGGAGAGTGAGAGAGCAAAGGAAGGAGACAGATGGAGAGGAACGGTGAGAAGAGTTGTGCAAAGTTTTGCCCATCATTTATAAGGGTTAGCCTGTGCTGCTTCACTCTGATTAAAAGCACCAGTGATTCACTCCTGCCTCGTGGAACAACCAGTGGATGATATGTGAGAGTGTGAACCGGGGAGGCCCACACAGACACGAGCGAGCAGCATGGAGCCGCTCCACAAAGTTCATGCACACGTAGCAAAACAGACGTGCAGTCGGCTACAAGAGGCCTTGTTGAACTTGAAATTAACAGCACAGAGAAGGGGGTTTACAACCTTCGCATTGCAGGCCTTTAACACATCCACAAACAGAAACCCAGTATATTTTCCTCTCGCGCAGGGAAAATAAATTACAGCGTCAAAGTCCCAGTTTTCCAGCGGCACTTACTCAGGCCCCGTTCAATGGAAGCAGAAGGGATTTGAGGATTTTATCGGCGACAGGGGACTAATTTACAGATGATTAAGAAAACACACAGCGCAAAGTGTGTGAGAGACACAAGAGAATCAGAGGGGAGTTAAAAAGCCTGGGAAAGATTGGCAGTGAAAACAGATTGGGAGATGGAGATCAGAGGCAGACATGGAGACAACAAAGCCACACCGCAATGGAAGAAAAGAATAAAGCAAATTCAGTTTGCATTAACTGCAGCAATGACGAAGGAGCCATGGTTCTGACTTTAGTGAACATGGGGGGCCAGATTAGGGTAAACATTTGTCTTTATCCGATTGGGGAATCATTAAAATATCATTACACCAGCATACAGTATTGGGAATCAATAGGGAAGCCATTGCTCATGTGGAATGGCAGTTGCAGTGTAAGCACGCAGACATTTTTATTTTCTAATGCTCCCGGTGAACTTCTGAACTCCCATTACCCGTTTCTGCTCAGTCCCAAATATTGTTTTTTCCCTGTCATCATTTATATTATGCATCAGACTGTTATTATTTCTATTATGATTATGAGAGTTGCTCCAAAGAGCATTTAGGGGTAATTAGGTGTAAAGCTTTGCAGAAGTAAAATGCCAGACATGGAGTGGTGCCCATTTGACTTCTCCGTCTCAGACATGATTGCAGGGCAGTGCGGTTTTATCATCTGCTGCCTGGCCCTTTTTTCTGTTGCCACTCTGATTAGAAACAGGAACATACCCAGAATGTGTAGGTAACGTTCCAAAAATTTACAGATTGCTTTTCTAGGACTTACAGGTTACTCCTCTGGAATGAACAGATTTGTTTTCCTGAGTTTAAAAAGTTACTTTCCTAGAACATACTGGTGATTTTTCAGGAACTTGCATGTTTTGTTGGTATTTGCTGGTAACATCCCTTAAACTAACGGGTTACTTTGTACTCTAAATAGCAATGTGGGAGTTCAAGACAGGTAACTTTTAAGTATTGAGAAGGCATGGGTTGTATTTTGTAATTCAACCCTGTTCAAAATTCTACCCTCATTTCAGGTCAGACACTGTATCTCTTTAAGACTACTTGAAGATCTATGGGTTGCCGCTAGCTGTCCATTAAAAGCTAATTTTTGTTATGTGATTAAAACAAGATATTGTATGTTACCTTTACCACAGAAAATACAGTCAGTACCAAAATAATCAAAATCGATACACTGCAGAAAAACTCTGCCAGACAAATGATAAACGACTTATCCGTGTAAATCCAAAAAACATTGTTTTTGTAGGCAAAGATTTTCATTAGTAGCTTATTAGAACATGTGGAGACCTGTGGGGTAATTAGGTGTTCTTTAAAAGTAACCCAGGACAGTTTGCATTGAGACTAATAAACAGAAGTGGATAAAAGCATCCCAGACCACCTCTGAACTTGGCCTGAGTAAATCATCCTGAAAGTGTTTATATCTGTACTTAGTGTGATCAGATCGCCAGGACGGTTCTGTTGTCCACATCTTTGTAACATTGCAATCTTGAAAGCTTTTTACACACACACATAAAAAAAACAATGGTTTTGAAAAAATTGAGAAGACAAAACTCGTTAAGAGTAAAACAGACAGGCATGAAAAGAAAAATGGCATTTAAAAAAAAAGAGTAAATGCTTCTAGAAACACACCCTGTTCAATTGAAATCTAATGTCCAATTTGTGATGTTTTTACAGTCACCCTCTGACTGAAGTGAAAATTAAATAGCTCAATCTAGAGTAACATATGCCACTAATCCTTATGGCGGCCAACGCAGAAGTGGGATACAACCGAAAGGACAACAGCATCTCTTAGCTGTAAAGTAGGCCAGCTGTGACAGCTCTGAAGTTAAAACATAAAACCAGCAGAGCCTGAGCTGACACTGAGGTTCGGTGATGAGCTACAAAATGGTTTACATTAGAAACATGGTGTTTGATTTAGCCTGAAAAGCTCCGTTCAGAGGTCTTTGCGATGGGGCTCAGCCTCCCTGTGCTGTCATTACAAAGATGAGCTCAGAGGAGGAGACAGAGAAGAAGAGGAAGAAAAAAACAAGACAAGACAGCGTCTAATTAGCTATGCAAATCCCACACAGTGCCGGATTGAGTTTTAAAATGAAATTGGTTTCTTGGATCTTCTCAGCTTCCTTTTTTATCACTTTTAGTTTGGCCAGTTGTGGCTTAATTCGGTGAACAGAGCAGATGAGGAGATTTCTTTGTAGAATTGGTTTGTCTCTATTTTTGACACTATAATGAACCATCATGCATATGTTGCCTCTCTCCCTCCTCTTCCTCTCCACCACTAACACACGCACGTACACCACTACTCCCACGCCCACACACACACACCATCTATCAGTTTTCAGTCTATTCCCATTACGCTTTTGACTTATGGGATCAGTAATGCCTCACTTTATGTTGGTCTTTTACATAATATCTGATCAAAAAGCATTGAGAGTTGTGTCTGTAATGTGAGGAACATCTGGAATGTGAATACTTTTGAAAGGCATAATACATTACATCTTTTTTTAATCTAGAACTTTTGATTATTTGAATATTGTAACATGAAAAATATGCAAGGATTTTTAGCTCACCAGGTATTACAGACACTATATGGAAATTACCTTCAACAACTTCTCAAGCAATACTGTAACAGCATGTCGGAAATCTGAGCATAGGGCTGTGGTGAGTTTTTTTAGGGTCCACAAGGACCAGGGGTTAGAATTAAATCCCGTAACAAGCCAAATGTGTCTTTACATTAATAAAAACTGAGCGACTCAATTTTCACTTGTAAAGCCTAATCCCCCAAACTTTAGTGAGCTGTCTGAGAAAGAAGTCTTACATTGTAATAAGAAAAGCTTAAGTCCGAGTGGTTCTGAAAGAGCACGTTGTTGCCCTCTCATAAAAGTTTCAGTGTAATTGGACCGGTGCGTGTCCTGACCCCAGCAGATCAAAGGTTAGCACAGCAGGTACTCATTTAGCATGTCAGGGATTAGTGGGCTCAATATGCCGGTTTGGCATGGAAAGTGTCTCCGGATCAAAGTTATGCCTTGATATGTGGCTTGTAATTAGGTCCTTAAGAGGAGACAAGAAGAGAGAGGAGGAGAGGAGAGGCGGTTTGGCATGACATTGACGAGTTCTAGCTGTGCATGACACAAGGCCGCCCAAATGCAAAAGCTTTCAAGTTTGTTTAGGGAGAGCGGACGTGTCTAGAAGTTAGTATTTTGGAGAGTTTGGAGGCATTCCATCTGTCAGAACTGCTGCACGCTCGTCTAAGTAATAAAGATTGATTGAAGCACAACAAATGAAAGCAAAGTCAATGAGAAAAAATATTCAGCTTGACTCATCTCAATCATGTCACACAAACATGCCCTAAAGTATATCTCTTGCAGAAATCTCATGTTTTACCCAGCACCCGAGTTAGTTCCCTAACGTTTTATACCTAGAGTGCTGTAAAATGATTTTTGCTTCTTTTAAAGATTTCTTTTCTTGTTTTGCTTGTGAAGCATATTTGCACGTTTCAGATTGTCAAACAAGTGTTAGAATAAATTTCAAGATGAGCTAAGGAAATACAAAATACAGTTTACAAATTCATTTGTCAAGGAGGAAAAAAACGTATTCAAAACAACATGGTTGTTTTCATTCTTGTGCCGAGGTTGGTGGCAACAACCAACTGTCATTTTTCTTCCTGGTGAAAACCAGATTAATCACAGCTCATCTTATTCATTTTTTAGTTGAAGTCTGTTTAGTGCACAAGTGTGGTTAATATAAACTTTGGGTAGGAGAACTGGCAAAGTTTGCACAACTAAAATTGACACTTTCATGCTTGTTTTACCAAACCCAATGAGAACAGATTATCTCAGATAAAGAATAGAGCTTCATCTTCACAAAACTTTTCATCCAAAAGACAAAGTTAAAATATTTAGAATATATACTAAATAATCACAACACTTTCAACATCAAGAACAGTTTTACTGTTACTGTCCTTTTCCTTTTTCTAGCTTAATTTGCACTGATGGTATCTATCAGTGCAGATTGTAGTATCTGTCCATTGTGGGAAGAGATTCAAGGTAATAGTTCAGGGGAAAAAGAAACTGGACAAGTGCAAATCTCCAACGAGCTTTTACCCAGAGGAGAGATAAAATGAATTGGTCAGAAGGGAGCTCTTGAGGAATTACTCTCACCTCTGGAGATTTCATCTCAAGGAAGATGCTGTTCAGCTGCATAGATTTTCAGTGTCCAGACCCAGGCTGGAAGTAGTTGGTGTTTTATTAAGTGTCAAGTCAGGCAGTTTTCAAAATCTGTTTTAATCCACTTATCCATGTATGAACTCTGGTTTGAAACTGTCCAAATGCAAGCTTGAACTGTTCCAAAAGGAAGCCTAAGCAAGGCTGCTTAGGAATTATTTTAGCCACATACATACATACATACATACATACATACATACATCCATACATCCATACATCCATCCATCCATCCATCCATCCATCCATCCATCCATCCATCCATCGATACATACATACGTACATACATACATACATACATACATACATACATACATACATACATACATACATACATACATACATACATACATACATACATACATACATACAGACATACAGACATACAGACATACAGACCGACCGACCGACCGACCGACCGACCGACCGACCGACCGACCATTCATTGTAGGACAAATACAGTTTACATGCTCCACACAGCTAAAAAAAAAACATTTCAACCACTTTACTCTTGGATCTCTCTTTTGTCGCTCACTAATCTTTAATAGTGTGTTCCTGTCCATACCAAAGCTACCAAAGGATTAATGGCAGTACTAAGAGTACTGCCATTAATCCTTTTTAAATCAAAATTACTATGTGGTTGCATAGATGGTGGTTGCACATGTATGTGACCACCGAAAATGGTTACATGCAACATTTTTTTACACACAACTATTTTTTTACTTGTATGCGCAGCAAAAATTATTTTACTGTGGAGCAATGCGCAACCAATAATTTATTCACAATGTCTCACTGATTAATTGACAAAACAATGAAAAAATAATCTCAAGACAACAATGCAAGCCCATCATTGTGTGCAAGAATGTATCTACCACCCCAGTGAGCCGTTGTAGCTGCTATCACACTGTTTTCTATTGAGTCACGTATTCTGGTGTGATAAAAAGAATTAGTTTTACATGGATCTAACATGATGAAATGAAGCTGACTTTGTAAAACATCAAGTCATGTTTGAAGATATGTATTGCGCTTGATGATAGGTCTAATCTGAATAGTGCATCTGTATTGGAATCAATGGTGTGGAACACTTACTGTGTCCGGACGTGTTGGCACATTATACTGTCTGATTCATTTCTGTAACATTTTCTTAAATATATCTAAAGATTAACTGAGTGTCTGGGAATTAAATTTGAATTATTCTGTATTACTGGTCAAATATTCAGTGGCTGAATATTCAGAAACTAGGTCAAGTTGTCAGTTTGACTTTCAGCATGAAGCTTCTGCCCCACAGTTGGTGAATGAATCTTTATTAGTGCAAACAGCAGAGAGATTGAGTAAAGTTATTTGTTTATTGCTGCAATTTTTAAGTTGCACTTGCATTGGTTTCAAGGCAGTGGCACATGCGTGCAGGATACATAAACTACAAGAGCTGCATCACTCTTTTGGCAGATTTTTTCTTTGTATCATAAAAATCTCTGACAGCCTGTCTTACCTGGGGATCAAACTGTGTACAGTGACAAATATGTACTTAAGCAACACCAGACCGTGATTTATAGATAGTGACTTGACTTTGTACACTATTAAAATGAAAGGCTGATACACAACAGCAAGACAGGCGACGTAAGGCTGAAGTGTTGTGCAAGTGGCGCCGTTTAAAACACTAAAATACAGAGAGAAAACTATCACATCTTCAAATTAAATGTGTTTCACTGTCTTTAACTATGCAGCAGCAAAGATTACATCTTATAGAATAAACATTACACCTTTATTGAATAATAAAGGATTAAGTAATTAGATGTTACAGCATATCATCAGCACAGTCAAAGGTATTTCTACAGTTAAAGCTGATACTTGACCGCGCTATAATAAAAGCCTTCCCCTTCCTTTTCCCATACAGCCCTTTTTTAAAGGCTTAATGGCAAATCAGCTGCGAGACCTGTGGCAGCTGAGGATGTTGTGTGTCCCTGCAGGTGTGCATAAATATGCACTGTAAACACAGGGTTTGTATTAGTCTGTGTTTGAACCGGGTGTGGCATCCGAGACCTGCAGACGAGATAGGACTCATCCCGTCTGGTGGCAGCTTTATCACCAGACTGCCTGTCACCTGATGTGATCTCAACAACCTTGCATTTAAAACTACGGGGAATGGCACACACTTCTACACCGGCTGTGGACTTAGTAATGATTAGTCTGGACAGGTTTAACGTCTTTTATAGACACAGTTTAGGTTCTGACTGTTAATTGAAGATGAACATTGAGCCCTTCCTATCCTGTATTGCACTGCCTTTTGATTAACATTTGCAATTTGTGTTGCCACTACTTGCCAGAAAAACAGCTAAGGCCTAACATGCTGTTATTTCTTCACTTCACCTCAGAGTTACACCACAACACACAGTGACTGGCAGTCTACACCAAGAGGATAATCCCCATTAGCCTCCATTCTGCTCATGTCCATCAGCTCGTTCCTCTATAAACTGGGTCAAGGTCTTGATAGGTGGGATGTACACATTAGCAGGCAAACAAGGAGTCCCCCAAAAATGCTTTAGCACCCCCTACAAAAGGATTTGTTGTGGTCTTTTCTTCAGCATGTGCAGTGTGCATTCTTTCTGAAGGTATGAGTTACCAAATGCAAAATACCTAATCAGAGTGGAAAAAATGCATGTGTTTTGGGAGTTAATGTTTTTCTAGCCCATCTGGAGCCATTCTTGTCATGTTGGTCGTCATCTGTTGTGAAACACATGACTGGTGCATTGACAGCTGCCGTTACCCTCGACTGACATGTAGGAGTGGAAGTGAAAAAAGAAGTATAGGATTTTGGATCACACTATCTTAGTTTTATGAGAGAAAAACTTCAGTTCATTCTTTTATATAGAACTAATTTACAACAAATAACATCTTACTTCACTTTACAAAGCAGGCTCAATGCACATAAAGAAATACATGATTAGATTAAACGGATACAACGTCATGTAGACTGATTCTAAGTCAATCCCATAAATTTAAATTTCATGCTTGTTGTAATACATCCATCATGTTCTGCTTTTCCATAATTAGATTTTCATGATGTTAGGTCCAGGGGCAATCGAAACAATCCTCTTCCAAGCAACACTTTCTGCTTGAATAACAACCTTCAAACAGGTGAGAAACATACTTTTCTTTAGGCCCGCATTTCTTTTTTTTTTTTTTAAAGGTTTTGTTGGCTCTAGTGGCCTCCACCTGAAAGTAGCCCGACAGGAAACAGGGCAACCAGAGAGGGGGAAGACACCCCCTGGGGTGATTCCCGACATTCCCAGGCCGGGAATCAAACCCACGACCACCGCCACAAGGACCAAGGCCCCAACGCGGGCCACGCCCTGCCCCTGCGCCACCACAGCACCCCAGGCCCGCATTTCTTTATCAGAAATGTTTTTATTGGTCTGATGTAATACTCTGATATTCGAAGTCGTATTTTCATTAGCTGTTAGAGGAAAATACGCATTGCTAGCAAAAGTAGAGGCTTTATAACATCAGTCTGTGTATAATTAATCTATATAATGTGTTTTTACTTAGGGCAGGTTCTTATGGAAGTTAATGATCTATTGACCATTTTTAGATGAACAAGATGATTAGCATACAGCTAGCTAGCTGGTAATGTTGCATACAGTAGATCAGTGGTGTCCAAGCTTTTTATTACATTGGCCAAATTTGTAAAGTCAAAGGAAATGGCCAAGGAAAAATTTTCTATTTTAACTAAAATCCCAGAAAATTACATAATGATATCTGCTCAAAAGTAAGCCAAGCATGCATTATTTTAATTCAGCAAGTAATTAAAATTTGTTTTAATTTTGTCCAGATCTTTTGATTTTTATAGGAGACTGATTTGTAGATCATTATAGATCTAAATGGACTCTTTCTAGGTAACTGACTGCTACATTTACCAAAGTCATATAACATAATTAAAAACAGATTTTGGTGCACTAAAGTTTGAATGCAAGTCTGGGAATTTATGTGGTCATTAAAGGATGAATGCTTTTTATTGTATCTGACATCTTATGCTGTAAAAAGACTTTAATTAGTTGGAATTAAATTAGCCCCTTATTAAAAATAAAAAAGTCTTCATGCGAATCAATCACTTGTGCCAAATTTGTATTACATTTGAATTGCTGTTGGAGGGTCGTCCAACATCAGTCCTGGGGCTGTGAATGGTCCCTGGGCTGCACTTTGAGCTTTAGAGGATCAACTGAAGGATGATGACTCACGCAGGTCATGACTGAATTTTAATTAAGCTTCAGTCATTACTTTCAGATAATATTTATCTAAAATAAATTTTCCTATGTGTATTTCAGACCTGGCAAAGCTTTTTTTTTTATCTTCCCTTGTCTTCTTTCTTCTTTTAAAATTTCATGCTTGCACAATACAGGATTATAGGCACAAGATGCAAAATTAAGAAACAAAACAGCAAAATCAACAACAAAATCCAAAAATCTCGTTAGATATTCAGAAAGCATAAAATATATAAATGAAGACAGCATTAAAGTATAAGAAAATTTTTGAGTCTAGGTCAAAATGTTTGCCCCTCATGTTCAACCATCGTCACCAATAATTACGACTGAAAAAGTGCTAAGCGATCCAAAGCGCACCGGATATGCGAGCCACCCATGAAAAGCTTGATGCAAACACATTCTGGCATAAACCCCAGAAATTCCCAGGTGCCTGGGAAACATGACATCACATTGCCTCACCCTCGACACAATGAGGACTTTGAGAGGTGCCGGCGAGGGCGGTCACAGAAACGAGTTCAGAGCCATACATCAACGCAAAAAGGCCCCGTCTAAATAACATGGAAAGTGGAGATGAGAGCCAAAATGGCTCACAGGCAGCTGAATCCAGTTAGCGCCTGGAAAAAATTATTAAAACATTTGACGGGGGTGATGTGGGCATCGAGGTCTGACTCCTTAGAGGTGCGTGCTGACAGCTGAGGGGGTTATACAGATTCAAAGAAACAAGATTCTTTCTAACAATGTGACTCTGTCTAGACACCATCTCTTAGATTGTCTGCTTATTATTATTATTATTATTATTATTATTATTATTATTATTGTTAGAGATTTTTTGGTATTATCATTTATTATTCCTTCAGATTACATTCAGTCTAAAGAACATTGTGATTTTCTTTTAAAGTGATTCTCTTCCTTATGTGTGTATGAACTGACCTGGAAGTCACTACTGTCTGTTTATCTTCATGTGAAACAGTTAACAATGTGTTTCTCAGACCTTTGATTAGTTATCACACCTAGGAAGTGGGTTGTTAGTTGATTGTATCAGAAGTTTTACGACCTTTGTTGTTTTTCCTGACTGTCCCCTAGGTAGAAATTCCTTAGTCGTAAAACTGTGTTTGATTGTGTTCGTTTCGGGGGCTCCTAATCTTATCAGCACCAGCCCCCTTTGCTTTTGTTTTGTGTTAATAAAAAGACAAGCTCTACTGCAGAGTTTCAGAACACATGGTGAACTGGTCAGAGGAGCAGTTCTCTGTGTTTTCTCCTTTTGCAAAAGCTTGGCTATAAAATTCATAATACGTTGTCTGTGGTTCTTTCTTTTATTTAGGTTCGAAAGGAAAAATACCTATCAATTATTATTATTATTATTATTATTATTATTATTATTATTATTATTATTATCCTGAGACTCTGCAAACAGCCCAGTGTTTGTGTGTGAGCCATTACCTGTCAGCTTTACCTTATTAAAATGTCATTGACTCCTAAACTGCATATTTATGCAGTGTTAACCAGAGACTGGTGGCATGGCTCACATATAGTTTCTTTCAGGCTGGCAGGCTAAGTCAGACAGACTGTGTCACCCAGAGATAAGCTTTATTACACAACGTATGCACAGGGCCAGTTTGATTGATGCTTTCCCATTATTATTGTGTTCTGGTGAGGTAATGTATTCCAGGCTTCCATAAAAGACCAGTTCTAAATTAGTTGTGTCAAATTGTGGCGGCAGAGGTGTTGGTCCTATCTCTCCAATCTGGGCTTCGAAATGAGGTGGCGCTGACATTGTGGTGGTGGGGGGGGCAGAAGTGATGTGCACTGCAGCTGCATGGACTTGAATTTCTTTCAATCAAATGATAGTGTTTTTGTATCTGTCTTTATTTCTCACAGGTATTGGCAATACAATTTTGCTCAATAAAAAAATATCCTAAGAGTTAATTTATCCTGGATTACACTTCAGCATTATTCTTAATTTTCTCCTGCACCTGCTTATCATATATGTTGTTTTTTTTTTTTCATTGAAGCATTTAGAGGGAATTTGTAAACAAACAGCATCATGAAAACCAAGGAACACGGCAGACAGGTCAGGGAGAAAGCTTGGGCTATTGGGTTATGAAAAATGATGATTCCAAGCTTTGAAAATCTTGCAGAGCACTGTTCAATCCATCATCTGCAAAAGGGAAGAGCATAACATAACTGCAAGCCCAACATAAAATGGCCATCCAGCTAAACTGACAAGGAGAGCTGCCATTAGGGAAGACAGGAAACATGCGGTGACTCTGTAGGGTTGCAGAGTTCTGTAGCTCAGGTGGGAGAATCTATTGAGAGGGTTAAAGCCAAATATTTACAGTACAGACCAAAAGTTTGGACACAACTGTGTGTCCAAACTTTTGGTCTGTACTGTATGTACACCAAAAATTGGAACTTTGTGGCAGAGTGACAGGAAGAGTGACAGTCAAATGAAGTCATGTTTGTAGTTCGGCTTGTGTGTGAAAGAATGACTTTAGATGAGACCAGTCTTTTGTCTAAACACAAAACATTAGGCACTAAAATAACCATCAATAACCTATTTAGCTAACAGGGTTGATTGAACTAATTTTGCTTTAATGAAAGTTCATTCTGCCTTTACTGCAGACTAGTCTGGTTCCTTTTTATAGATCTGTTTTCAGTCCTACAACATAAAGTAACACACATTAATTAGATAAACAATTACTTGTTGGTCAAGAAAAGGTTACCATTTCATGTTATTTAAAAACGTTACTTTTATGATGAAAACTGTTTGTGAAATATTGGTAAGACATGACAATAATACAGGTAAGTAGAAATAATCCCTATAACTTTAAAAAGATCAGCTGAAATAACAAAACAGAGATTATTCAGTACTGTAACTTTTGGGTTTTCCCCTTGCAATGTTTTTTTATGATAAAATAGTCTAAGAGGAAATATAGATAACTCAATCAGTTACATGAGGAGGTTTAAGACAATTATTCACAAGGTTTTCTTGAAGGGGATAAAACAAACAGGAAGTAAAGATATTGTTATGCAGTTCTTAAAAATAGGCACTGGAACTTGGTTTTTAAAAAGCGATTTTCTTAAAAATAAACTTACACCAGTTTAAAACTAGGAAATGTTTATGTGCTTGTTTCTGTTTTTTATTGCTTTTTGATAAGTTTTTTTTTTAGCAATATTTCTAAATATCTGGAATATGTGAGCTCCTCTGAACAGGGGTATTTAAATAAGAATGTGACAAATAGTTCATTTCTAAACCAAAATGAACTATTTCATTGCCAGTAAAGCCTTTATGCCAGCTTTACTGGCATAAAGGTGAAAACAAGGCATATACAGGCCTGTCAGTGCCTTTTGATTATGTGCTGCTGCTAACATTTACTGCCTCAGCTCTTTTTAATGAGTCATCTGAGACTGAAACTTAATTAGACTTCTGGCGTGTTTAGGACAAAGAACCTGAGCAAATGTCTAGGGGTTAAAGTTATTTCAAAAGGCAGCTTTACACCAGTCAGTGCCATAAAAAAAGTTCATTGCAGTTCATTAGAAACTTTTTTGTTCATAAGAACAGTCAAGTGCTGCTCTGATGTAGAGATTCACTCTTCACCTATGTATGAAAAATCAGCATTAGATCATAGTTAATATTAAGTATGTCTTTTTACTTAAAGGTATGAGAACTTTCTATTCCTCTGACCATTTTACAGGTTGATCAGAAAAAAAGTAGCACTTCTTAGGACAATAATACCTAATCAGTGGCTTTATTAATATATCAGTATCAACAGCTCTAACACAACAAGTCTTGTCTCTCATTGCGTCTCTGCTCAGAATGAAATTCGTTAATGAAAGAGAAGGTGGCTAGGATCTCTAAAATCAATTTGTTTCAATTAACTTTGCAGCACGTTGTAAGTTTTCCTGGCTCTAAGTGCCACCCACCTCTGCTTTGCTCTCACAGTAAATTACTCAAACGATTCACTGTAATCGCACAAACTGACAGCCCTGTTTGTCTTGGATGGGGTCCAAAATCTCTCCTGTCCATCATTGTTAGAAGCTGAAGAAAAGGAAGAGAGCCACACAAAGTTCAAAACGAGACATCGTGAATGAGAACAGGCACAACCTCATTATCGCTAGTGTACGATGTGTGTCCAGCGTGGAGCATCACACTATGATGAGCTATTTTATCTAGGTTTGAAGAGAATTAAGTCACAGTTGTGATTCCACAGCATTTCTTGAATGCATTTTATTACATGTTCAGTGGTAGCTAATGTGATCTCCACATGTTCAGCAGCATTATACTTTCAGTTATTTGACAAGAAATGTGGCCTTTTGCCAATACAAAGAATTGAACCTCTGCATGTACTATAATACATCAAGTATGGGATATGCAGAGCAAAGCATCGGCTAAATAGATGTACTGTTATTGGAGGAGGAGGAAAAACACCTGATTCTAATCTATAATGTTTTGGCTCCATCATTGCATTAGGACGGTGTGAAGATATTCAGCCCAGATTGCTCCCCTTTACCCTGCCATGCACACCCATTTACACTCTGCTTCCAACATGGATAATTTAAACTCACACTTGGCAGAGCTCTAGTTTGTGATTACACTGCCCTGTGGTGGCTAAAACAACCCACTGTCTTGCTGTCGTCCTTGGATGTATGAGCAGATACTTATCTGGAGGTAATGGGAGATCAGACCTTCACATATTGCTTTTTAATGAACAACAGCGTGGTGCTGTCTAATGGTGCTCTAATGGGCTCACTTGTGACGCATCATCTGTGCTGGTCATTTGGACACCAATCAATTGTTTACTACTCCACAGCATCGTCACATTTTAGTCCCAGGAACACTTCAGGGGTCAAGGGGTCAACACTGGGTACGTTTTACTCTGGAGTTTGTGAGTCTTTGAGTAATGATGCTAGCAGTAGATCAGCATAGTAATGGAGAATCATACCCTTGGTGAACTCTCTGAAAAGCGTTCACTCCTCATCTATGGGGGTCCAGCTCAAATATAAATTTTAGGCTTAGTTTGCAAATGCTTCCATTATAGACTTCTTTATGTACGATCAATGACTTCAAATAAATTAAAAGCTAATGGTTTGATTTGCACAATTTCTTTTCTGAAGCAGACCATATACTATAGTATATAAATGAGATCATTCTGAAGGAGATGGCACTTCTAAGTCCACATCATCATGGCTGGTTTGGTTACATCATGGTCTTATTTTTGCTTTTTGCAGATGATGTGGATCTGTTTGCATTTTCAAGCACTGATATTCATAGTGTACTGGAGACGTTCTCAACTGAAAAAAGTTGGACTGTTTCTCCCAGGTCAATTGCCAAACAGAGAAGTTTAAGTCTGTTGTAATGAGAAATGGAAGGATGGCGTGGAAGATAGACAGGTGGATTAGGACTTCACCTGTAGTAATTTGGGCATTGCTCTTAACAAATGTGGTAAAAAAAAAAATAGCTAAACCAAAATGTAAGGCTATCTGGCTATAGCTATATGACACTTTGGCTATATTCTTATATTAATCAAGGATCATGTCACGTGAATCATGACAGAAATAGATCCTGGATAACAAAGTGACCTTCCTTCACAGAGCAGTTTAAGGAGTTCGGTCAGCTCGGTGGAGATCTCAGAGTGGAGTTACTGCTGAGTCAGAAGAAGTGCTTGGTAGCTCATCAGTATGCCTTCTGGTTGCCTCTGTTTGGACGTTTTTCAAGTATGCCTCATATGTACAAAACATTTTAGTTATATTTGTTTATCAAAATATTTTACTGACTTCCTCTTGTACAATTTTCAGATGTTTACCTCCATCGCTGCAGGCAGGAAGTAAAGAGACAGCAGCTAAATTAAATTTATATTGTTTAGAGTAGACAACCTGTTATTTTATTTCAAAAGTTAGTTAAATTACCAGCCAAAACCCAAAACGAAACTTTTAGAGCTTCTAGAATTTAAAAAAAATAATTGTTTGGCAACAATTATTGCCAGTGGGATTAAACAAGTCTTAAGTCCATTAAATTGGTCAATTGAATTGGTTAACTGGTAAGTTACAATGCCATTGCCACATCTACAACATGTGATGTTGTTTTGCTTTACTTTAATTTCCTTGTTGCTTCTTAGATATTACAAATAAATCCAAAGCAAACCATAAGCCCATTCACTTATATTATTGGCAATCTGTCGTAGAACGGAACAGTACAGATTGCAATATAGGCAAACAATTTCCCATGTGGATCACTTGAAGGCTGCAACTGCCAAGATGCCAAGCTCAGAGTCAGCTGACAAGCATATTAGGTGATTAATTTGGATGATTGTTCTCATCATGGCCACCCATATGTGCAATTAACCTCACTGTACCCACACCAGCTTGTGCTTAAATCTAATAACCGGCCTGCAGAGAGCAACAACCGCAAAACCCAAGCAGAGCACTTCCTCCTCTATCCGTCTGCCTCGCACATAATCAGCTGCATCCTGCTGCCTCTTGGAGGAAGGAATGTGACACAATATGTAACGACCGCCATGAGCTGCTGCGTGACTTATTTCAAACATAAACTGTTGGGATGCAATCAAAAAAGAACTAAAATAGCACGAATGATATAATCGAAAAGCTTAGACTTAGATATTTAGTAAACAAAACCAGAAAAAAAAACATCCCTAATTGAAAATGGTGTTTCCTTTTCATAGAACACAAAAATTCAGAAATGAAGGCTTAAAGAATAAGAGAAAATGGCATGTGTGCTTCATTCAGTGTTGATGTTTCAAGACAATTCAGAGAAAATAGCCCACTTCAGATGTGCGTTAATCTGATTAAGAGGACAATTTATTTGGGTTTCCGTGCCCAATAGAAGCCCTTCCTGCTCAGCGCACGGCCTGCCAATGGAGCAGACAAATCCATCCTCGACGAATTGCCTACAGCTGTGTATATAGAACGAGCATATTTCCCCTTGCACGAAAGAAAAAAAAAAAATGTTTTACTCACACAGTAAGGCAGTACTCCCACAGAAAACACATATGTGTTTGAAATTAGATTTTTTGAAAGAGCAAACATTTCTTGGGTATTTTATGTAAACATATTTTAGAATATGTAAATGCACACCGGCCCCAATAACAAATTTCTTCCTTTCTGTGCGTACCTTTCTGTTAACCGTCATCAATCAAATAATACCATCAGATGCAAAATACAGTTTTCAAATTGTCTTTATTTTAATGAAAAACATTACTCAAACAAACCAAAGCCTTTGTTTTGTTTTTGTAAAAACTGGGTAATAATAGATTAATTATGTTTTTGGAAACGTAAGTTCAATTTCAGCAGCCACATCCAAGTCCAATTACTACCAGAAATGTAGAATAAAGAAATCTGCATACAACCTATCTGGCAACATGAAGCTGGGTAAAAGATCTTAAAAAGCAATGCATCATTCCCCAATTTAAAGAGAGTTCATCATTCAACAGTTACAAAAAGCTTGGACAAAATGGCATCTGTGAGAGCTACCAGGCAAAAAATTAGATGGATCAAAATCAAGTAATCTGGTGCTGCTTTGCTGCTCCAGAACCGGAATGGTTCACTGTTATTGGTGAAATCATGAAAATTTAAAGTGAGCTTATTATAACCTTAAACTGAAATGCCATTGTCTAAAAAGCCAACTATTAATATCAAACCAGCAAATCCACCTCTGAAAAGAAAAAAGCATTGAAAGTCTTCTACTTATAGCCGGTTGAGCAGTATGACCTAATCATGACATCAAAATCCACCACTGTGACTGAAATAAAACAATTCTGCAAAGATGTGGACCAAAATTCCTCCAGAGTGATGTCGAACCTTGCCAATTATTCACAACACTTGATGGTAGATGTCGCCATCAAGGGTTGTCCAACCATTTATTAGATTTAAGGGGTAATTATTGTTTCACATTATTTTAAAACTGTATTTTTTGTTTACTTAGGTTGTCTTTGTCTGATATACATTTTTTGTTGGTCTAAAGCAAAGCATTTACAACAACAACAAAAAAAAACCAGAAGAAATATGTAAGGGGTATGTTCTTTTCTACAGCACCGTGCATGATTTAAAACATAATTAGGATAAACATTTTTTTTTTTCACCTGACTTCTTAATTTAGAATAAATCAAAATGCACTGGTTTCAGGGGTCTAATGTTTGGAGCCAAGAAATTATGCCTGTGTGGAAATTTGTGATGTCGATCATGGGCCAAAAATGAAACATTACATAAATTACAACCCATGTAATTTCTGAACATAAAAAAAAAACTTTTTACCCCTCTTTTGTTCATTACCCAATTGTTTTGTCTGTAAGACAAGGTATCTGCCCAAACAAAAAAATAAAACTGTCTGGAAAAAAATCTAAAATGCCGAATTTTACTGCTACAGGTTTCAAGTTGGGAACCGTCAAGCTGTAATGCCGGCAGTAAAGATGTCTCCTCCAAACTGACAGGTCCCAAACCTCAGTTCATAAACCTGTCTGGAGATTATGTGCATGGCTGAGGGACTGAGTTGAACAACTTGGCCGACTCAGGGATGGAAACAGTTTCTCTCACTCCTGATGGCGCGTTTGAGGGAACGCTGATGCACCGTTTTTTGGGGGGTTTTTTTATGGATGGTTTAAACATTTCTGTGAAACAACACTTAGACACAGATAACTCAGTTGGTCCTTATTTGGCTTTGCCTCGGAACTCTGCTCGCTTTCCCATGGCATTCCATGAGAATTTGCTCATTATGCAAAGTAAAAATGCAACAATATTGTCAAAGGATAACAAACAGTTTGTGTTTGGACTCCCATTTAGACCTTAAACCCCAGCTCTGCATCCAAGATTCCAAAACGGCTGCGTCAGTGTAACCATAGTGCTGCAATTTGGATAAACGGCGAAGATGAAAGCCGAATTACGTTTTTACATGCCCTCCAGACTGCTTGCACATTTTTCTTAAAGCACCAATGTCTGTGTGTGTAATTACACACTAAATGCTGTTGTTGTTGTTTTATTATTTTTTTTAAGGAAATGTGTGCCACTGCGCAAACATTGCACCAGGCACGCCTCGGCTTTAGAGTCCCAGCTCAGACGCCACTAATGACAACTGTGGTATTACAATAATCAATGTTTTTAATCAGAGATTTTAAATCTTTCATATCTTACGACTGGATATGCATTATGTTCAGATTAGATGCTGACGTTATTTAAAAAGTAGCCAGAGATTTTTTTAAATAATGTACTAGAATTAAATACATTACATTTTTTTATACATATATTTTTACCTTAAAATCAATCAATTAAAAATATACTTCTTGTTAGAATATTTAGATTTGGCTCAATACAATTAATAGCTTAAAGGATTTGTGCTATTTGTGCTATTCAACTATTTCAATTATGATCGAGTTTTGTTTCTGCAATAAAATTATACTACGTCTAAATTGAACTGTAAAATTTCTTTTGTGATCCCAGTGCTGTATGTGGCTCTTCGTAGCTTATAACAACTATGACCAAAAGTGTAAAAAAAAAATAAAAAAGTAATGTTTTTAATTATAAAAGCAGAGGGAAACTGAATTTTCTTATGTTTTGTAGGACATTAAATTTCCACAATGCAATGAGACTACAAGGTTCTGCTCTTTTGTGTTATTAATCTGCTAACCACCTGCTTTGTTTTAAAATAGGTTACCCTTTGAAATATGAGAAAACCCTAAATTGGTCTCCTTCTACTAACAAATTGAATGTTTTGCCATAATTGTGAAAGTTTTCTTTTTCTTTTGTAAAACCAAGAAAAACACCTCAACCCACCTTTAGAATTAAAATATTATTTTAATAATAAACATCAATGCCATAATGTTTTGATCAACATTGATAGAAAAAAGTCAGAAAGCCAGTTCCAGATCGGCAGTAAAAGTGAGCTACTTCCAAGCTGAGCGGCAGAGTTAGTACTGGGGTCTGCGACCTGTGGCTCCAGATCTGCATGTGGCCCCTCCAATGTGGCCCCTCACAAACCTTGACCAAATAAATTAGGAAAAAATGAGCCACTAGATACAAAGGCAATATGAATGAGTAAAAATTTTCAGTGCTTTAGCTTTGATTTGATTACAAATCAGTTGAATTTCAATTCAACAAATGTCACCACAAGGAACATTAGAAGATGGATTATATCTATAGGAAGAAATATATACTCTAAATAAATAGATTTTACTCAAGGCTGAATTTTTTTGTTCCTTGTTTTAGAACTTTAATGTTTTTGGTTTTCCAAAGCTTAAAAATATAAATAACTTATTGTAGTTTTGTTATTTTACAATTAAATGAAAAAAAGTGAAAGTAAATAGTTATAAAGCTTGAAATTGTAACTTTTTACTATTAGGTATAGTGTTAGACACTTATTGATTAGTTGAGGCTCTTTGGGTTGCATAGTTACTGATTCTAGCGTTGGTAAAATATTAATACAACAATGTCTCTCCCAAAACATTTGCTCAAAGTAAAAGTGAGATGAAACAAAACACATGGAAGATGTAATAGGATGGTTATGTTTACTACTCTAATATAAATATAATTTTTCAGTAAAGTAATTTAACTTGCCTGAGTAGTTTTCGAGCAATGATTATTTTCACTGGTGTTCTTTTTATGACATAGTTCGAAAGTGTACTTCTGATTTAGATCCGACTCGTTCATACAGTAAACTGCAGACTTCCTCTCAAGGACATTAAAGCTGCAGATGCCAGAATAAATATGTACCTTTCTTGTGGAAATGCACTTTGCATTCTCTGCTCTTCTACCATTAATCATGTCTGAATAAGTTTATTGAGTGACCCCTGGGTCCAGTGCTGTCGGAGACCGCTACACTGCACATCAGGACCGACCCTATAAAGATTCATTTTTAAACTTAAAATGGAAAGGCACTGCTAAAGCAATCCCACAAAACTTTAGCTTTGAATTGATCATAAATAGAAATCATTCTTGGTATTTCATGATATGAAGACATTTGACCTTCTGTGAGGGAATGTTAAGTGTCATCATGGTTCGTTTGAGGGGGCTGAACACTTCTCCAGGGTCGAGGACATGCAGAAAAGACACGGGGTGTGATTTGTTAAATGCGGGACACCCTCTTGTATTGTCCCAACAACATGGGGGACATCTGGCACTGGCAATGCGGCCCACTGTTGAGGTCTCCATCCGCTTTCTCGAGCAGTGAGCTGTGCAGCATTGAAGCACTGCCTGCACATTCTCATGCTAATACTCGGAAGGCAGGAGCAGATGTGAACCATTTGGTTCTGTTCTTGTCCACTTGTTAAGGAATTATGTGCTCCGTTATCATTATTTCTCTTTTTTTGTTCTTCTGTGTGTCATAAAAAGCGATTCTTGACCCAGGTCATCTTCTTTGGTGGCCTTACTCAAGCTGAAAACAGCAGTGATAATGTTGAGAGTTTTTACATTAAGGTGTGATGCTAGAGTAACAATCTGTGGTTAAAAAGTGCAAAATAAACACTTAATTTCATGAGTGAGACTTACTATTAAGGTGCAGCTATGAGTATGCTGTAATATGTGTTAATACCCCAAAGTTTTCAATTTTCACCCCATCAAACTGTGTCAATGAGGAAGGTTTTGTAATGTGTTGCCAATTAGAAGCCTCTAATAATATCAATAGCCAGAACAACATTTCAGGAGTTATTTTTAGGTACGTCACTATTGCAGTAAATACTGTTTGTCATTTAAAGTTTTAAAAATTACATATGTTTTCAGTGCAAATATACTAAAAATCAGCAGATTTGATACGCTAGTCAATGCTGTTAAAGCCCGTGCAAAATGTTATGTGCATGATTTTAAAATATTGTATCTCCTACTTTCCATCCATTTTCTAACACCCTTGTCCCTGGTGGGGTCGGGAGAGGTGCTGGTGCCTATCTCCAGCTAACGTTCCGGGCGAGAGGCGGGGTACACCTTGGACAGGTCACCAGTCTGTCGCAGTAACTCCTATTTTTTATACCTAAATCTGTATGTAAAGGGAACTATAAATAAAAAGAAATTTAAGCATAAAAAAAAAATTAACGAAAAAATAAAATTATACTGCACCTCATTTAAGCTTGTCCATACCTCTCTTAAATTCATACATAAAAAATATTATGCACATTAGACCATGGCTGAGTGCGGGAAGCAGATTTATAGGTGTGACCATTTCTCCTCTCAGCCCGCATTGGAGGCCTGGCAGAGTTCACAGCTGCTTATGATTCTGTTTGTGGACTTAAAGAAGTCTCAAAATATCCTTGAAATCAACGGCACGAGAGGAAAAACAGTCTAAAAATAGTGGACATTCAAACAACTGTCAAGATCTAGCCGTGCAAGCATGCAAGTTCATTCTGAAAACAGACTGCAAGATGCTAAAGAAAGACTCCAAAACTCCCAAAGTGGTCATCAGGGGATCTGCAGTATGAAGATGCACACCTGTACCATCAGAGAGACTTTTACAAGTTTATCTATCATTGGAGAAAAAGAAATCCTTTGCTTTTTGAAAAAAAATCACAACAGCCAAACTAAGGTTTGTTACAGACAACAAATAGAAAGGGGAGAACATTATTTCAGTAATCCTTGCCTTTGCATTTGTTGTCTCTCGCAAACTTTAGTTTGGCTGTAATGCTCTGGACTCTGCAACACAACCATGGTTTATTTATTTTTTAAACAGATCTCTTCTATTTCCTTGATCCACAATAGTGTATTCTTTAATGTGAAACTTGTAGGTTTCGGTAGTAGCAACTTTTACTTTTTGTCTACATTTGGAGCTTGAATTCAATACCCGCAGGATTTCCTTAATATTAAAACGTAAAAATAAATGTATTTTAATCATTCAAGAGTATTTTAGCTTTCTTCTTCAAGTCTATATTCATAATTTTAACTTTATGTACCAGTTTCACAAATTAGTGAGCTTATCATGATCTCCACCCACCTGGAAGCTTATTGGTTGTTTGGTTCGCTCTTCTCCCTCCCATTGGTCAGGTGCCGTGTCAGTGATCGAACTTGACGTGTGAGACAAGTTTACAACTCTATACACGTGCAGCTGGTGAATCGGGAGCATCCTACATCAGGAGAGAGGCGCAGACCATAACCCGAGTGTTTAATTAATGCACCTCCACTTTCGCGGGGTTATCTTTGTTTCATTTAAGGTAGTTCTGCCTTACATGTCAAGTTTAAGTCCCATGTGTTGTTTTTGGAGGGTTTATGCTCCACATCGTAGTGTGGATGAAGATTATTTTCGCACTTTTCTTCATGGAAAGTGGATTCAGTGATGTTCGCTTAGCATGGCTGTGGCTCCTTCACCGGAGCCGGTATGGCTTTTAGCCTCATCCGCAAACTGGACGCCCCGTCCCGAGGCATCCTGTCCAGGAAAGCGGTGGTCATGCTGTGTTCCCTCCTCGCCCCTCTCATCCTCCTGCACCTCCTCACCGACCGCTGCGCCTCGCCTTCACCGGTCAGAGGCTCTCCGCGGAACAAGCGGCTCGTGAGCGAACGGCGCGCCGCTGGCCACGGGGTCGCCGAAGGGGCTACAACGGCTGTGCGAGCGGGGCCGACGGTTTGGCAGCTTCCAGAGGAGTTCCCTGCTTTCCCGCCGCCGCAGGACCTGGTCGTTTCTCCCAGGTTCGCAGGTAAAATCAGCCCGCTCGGGGAGGGGAGCAAGAAGCTGCCCCAGGCTCTCATCATCGGGGTGAAGAAAGGAGGGACCCGAGCTCTGCTGGAGTTTCTACGGGTACATCCGGACATCAGGGCAGTGGGAGCGGAGCCGCACTTCTTCGACCGTAACTATGACTACGGACTGGAGTGGTACAGGTAAATATGTACAAATAATATAGTTTATACTGAAGAAAGAAAATGCACTTACATAAGTTGTCTAATTTGTGTAAATGTTCCTCAAGCTTAAATGGAGCAGAATATTAAATCTCTAAAATGAATTCCAACCTATTCCAGGATTTATTAAAATGTCCGAATCTGATTTATAGATAAAATTAAAGGTCTAAAATGGCCAGTGGGTAATGTTTTGGGAGAGGGGGGTTGTATTTAATTAGCTTATATCTTGCAAGCAAAACGTTGCAATTAAAGCATGAGCGCATATTCTTTTGGAAAAACCTTCAACTTCATTATTTTTTCATGTCTCAACAAATCAAATTGTCCAGATTTGCAAACAAGAGTAAATTAAATCAAGTTTTTACAAGTGTAACATCAAATTGTGATATGAAAACAGCTAAGTTAAAAGTTGCGATTGCCCTGAATAAAATGTGCATAAATGACACTCGCATGCCTTCAATGTGCTCCCTCACTATAGAGCTTTATGACCTTATTAACCGTCCGGATACAGTTATCAATGGATATAGTTTTGAATACTGTTAAATACCTAATTAAATTTTAATGTTTTTCATTTTCAAAACTGTTTCACAAATTAAGCACATTGTTTAACCTTAAAAAAAACTATTTATTTTTAATGGTTTATGTACAAAGTTTCAATAGATCAATATAAGAATAACCCCACTGTGTTGTTGTGGGTTATCCTAATATTTCAGTAAAGATCTAAAAAGTAATGGTAACGAACTGAATTAATATAGCACCTTTCCAGTCATACTGACCACTGATAGAGCTCTACACTACAGCTAGATGCACGCTTTCGCATTGACAAACACACACAACAATATGGAGGTTGGAAGGCAAGTTGGGATCAAAGCCCATCAACATGTGACAGGAGAAACTGAATCAAACTTACAACTTTGCGTTTTTAAGACATTTAGTCTTAAAGCTACAATTGCCAAAAAATAAAATAAAATAAACTCTGCAGTAGAATGGTAATGGTTTCCAGCAGGATTGTAGTTGTATTTCATCAGGCTCTTTCATATTCAAATAAGGATGGATTTTTTTCTTATTTATTTGAGAGTGGCTAATATTTCATCCCTCCGAATTTTTGCACCACCCCCTTTCTGCTGTATTGATTTCTTTATGGTTTTGAGATACTAACCTAACATTAGCCTGCTTCTTCTCTTCTTTGATATGACTCTTTGATCATTTGTCCCTTAACTTGTTTTGTTTGCAGCTCCAGTCAGTCATTAGAACATGAAAATAATGGTTTTGCTGCTTCTCCAAATAAGCACTTTGCTTTCAACATCGTAAATATTAATAAGTTCCATTGTCCAACTATGTTACATTATGTTCAATTCTCTTCCCTTAACGTAAGTTATGGACTGTGTCTGTTTTGGCTTGCCATTCAGTCAGAATCTTTGGGAATCTTTGAAAGGAACTGGATTATGCTGTTCTGAGTCATTAAATTGCCACAGTGATAGATAGTGTTTTTCTTGTGTTTTATTTGGCCTCCCATACATCACTGATAAAGACATGTCACAGTCCAGAAATCTTTATTTTGAATCTCAACTCTCAGAAGTAGCCTAATTGCTGCTGAAATCAGCACAGCCTGTTGATTTATTGAAGCTGCGTTGGCTCTGGTTTTATTAGATGTTATCAAGCGGCTCATTTTGTTTCACATTTCAGGCTTGACCACCTTTAGCTTCTTTAGTCAAACCCCATGGAAACAAACTTCAAGCCAGTTTTAGAAACAACCAAGGGAGGAAAAACAAGTAGTTAAAATATTTTTGATAATTTGTGGTTCACATTTTCTCTGCTGAGTCAGAGTTTGTGTCAAACGTTTCTCAAAACATTTGTAACCTAATTTCTTTTTAAACCTGTCATGGCAAGACACACACATGATTTAATTATTTGTTCTGTCGTTCTAAATTTTCTACAAATATTTTTTCCACAATTACACCATTATACATATCCTGCAGGTAGCTCACAAGCTAAATTGTTACAAAGTCAGATATGTTCCTAAATGCTAACAATATTTACACAAAACTTCAAAATGATACACTTGTCTAATCTACAGCATTTAGTCACTAGGATTTTAATTTTTACACTAGAGCAAAAATATTGTACTTATGAGTGTTAAAACCTTTTTGCCATTTTTCATAGAAGAGTACGGTACTAGTAAAACAAAATGATAAAAGCTGGCCAATTAGTCAGATTATGAGCTGCTTAAATGTTGCTCTTAGTTTGCTACCAATATTAGAAACAATGTCAACTGGATGGTTGGTGTTGCTTGATTCTGTGAAAGTCTGCATTTCTTAGCAGCCAGAAACATGGAAATACTAGTGATCTTTCTTTTTCAGCCTGCTGAACAACAGTGGGCAGCAACGTGCGGGGGTGGGGACGATGCTGTTTTACCATGTCACCGTGGCAACTCAGTAAAATAACTTTAAAGTGATATGTTGGAAAATGTTTACGATTCTGAAATTGGAACATTTTAAGCCGGTCTAGGTTCCCCTAAACGCTTCAGGAAGGTTGGAGTGAAAGTGTTTTTTTGTTAACCAGAAAGGTTAAAAACTTGTTCATGGCTTTTGCAGTTTGTTTTTGCTTTTAGAGGACCAGATTCCACGTAAATACACATTTACTCTCCCTTAATGTCTCCTTTTCCTCATGGAGGAGTTTCTGTAGCTCATGTCGAATTTGTGATTGATTTCATCTGTCACTGCTGAAACTCTGTGAGTGAGTGTTGGTGTGTTCACATTTCTGCAGGCCTGTGGGGAATAATGGCTCTTCCTCTCAGTGGCTCTCTGTCTAATGGGGCATTGCCGACATTGCGGCTCTGTTATTAAGAAGGATTAGGGCCATAATGAAAGGTTACCTGAGTGTCTCAGGAGGTATAATTCACCCTTTTGATTGAGTTAACACTACGCACAGCACCGCCTAAAAGCCCAGAGACCAAACTTTTACTCTCGTTCACCAACAACTCCCTTCAGAGCCCCCTCTCACTCCCTCCCCTTCGCTCCCCCTAAACATTTTGGCTTTCTCCCATCTCCCACTCACACACCGCCCTCTTTGTGCCTCGCTGAGAGTGAACATTCTCTTTTTGCCATCACTCTTTCACACTCTTCTGTTTACCTATTCATCCATTGTGGGGTTTTATATCCATGAGGGTCCCATCTATCCCGAAGAGTTGCCAAGATTCTCTGGAATTTGGATCGCGGCTCCGAGGACAGACCTCCGTGCCGGTCCACCTTAATGCTGCCCATTAAAACAACAAAAAGATCCTTGAATTAGAAAGAGGAATAAATAACTGTTAGAAGAACACAGTCCACTCAGCTGGAGTTCATCTTGTCGGCTATTCTCTACAACGCCTGAGAGTCCTCCTGTTGATGGCTCTTGTGTTTCTTTTTTTTCCACTAAGATTATGATTGAACTTTGTTCATTCTGAGTTGTTGGTTTGAGGGCATACAAAGGTATTTTCTTGTGCTTCACTGGTGCTTGTCGAAACCAAGAAATCGGTCTGATTGCAATGGTTAAACCAACAAACTCCTTGACAAAGTTGCTGCTGCCGCCGTGCTGCTGGGCTACAGTTATTTTAAGAAACTCTTAAAATTCGTCTTCTGTGGTATGGTATGTTTATGAAACATCTTCTATGTGATTGTTAAAAAGCTGAGCGTAAGGATGCAATTACGAGATTAATTTAAGGCTTTATACACTTTGTACCCAGGGAACCAGGAAATGTAGAGGGGTCAATATATTTTTGAATCCAAAATAATTTTTTGAGAAGGTGTTTCCTTGAAGTTTACTTTTTTAAATCAAACTTCAGATGTTTCATATTGTTTTGAGTGATTTTTTTACACACTAAACAAACCAAGTATCCAGTCAGTTGGTGTTACATTTCACCGCACATTACTCTGTCTAACCACACACACAACCTGTTCTTGTTCCGGCTTTTGTTGTGGAAATGGACACGCCAAGCGAACAAGCAGGTCAAGCACAAGCACTGTGAAGTAAGGCGGAGGTCCGTGCAACAGAGTAGTAACTATTATGTTTTTGGCCGACTTGGGTTACTGAACACCCAGGCTTTCACCTGTCCTTCAGACGGCTAAAGACCGGTTGGATTAGGCCTCACCTGATCCCTGAGTGGGCTAATTACGCTCCATAAAAACATGTATGACCACACAAAGAACAAACTCAACTATATGCGGATGTGCTTAAAAAGGTGACTAAAGTAAACAGGTGCTTTAGAGGAAATCTGTTTTCCTATGGTTTATAGGAGTTGAATTTTTTATGTGATTTTTTTTATATTTGTAAAACCAGAAAAAAGCCCCAAAAATCTATACGTTTGTGTGGAAAATCCTAAAAATCACATTATCTTAAGCTGTACCGTTCCTTTAACAGTGCAGGTACTTAAGACGGAGTCCTGTAATGGTAAAAAAAACACACACAAAAAAAAACAGTTCTTGATTATAAATGCAATGACCCAGTGTTGACTTGTGATTGCAACTGCCTTCTTACGCAGATCTTTTTCCCTCTGTCGCTCCGTGATTAGTGCCGCCAGACAGTTTTAGATGTGGATAAACTCAGAGCAAATTAAGGATTTTATTTCTGATTTTCAAGTATAACTAAAGATCCAAATGTAATTCTTTAAGTAAGTAAAATTACTGGAAATCCATAAGAGTTTTCAAAAAGCCATTACAGTTTTTTTTTTCCCCTCTAATTGTTACCGATTCAGCAGGTTGGTTTGGCCAAATGTTTTTTTTTATTTATTTTTTTATAAAAAGACCGTTTAGAGTTGGTAGAAAACTCATAAAAAGCAGCATTAATTCAATGTTCATCTGTTGGCTCTTTTATCTGGGCGGCTGAGTTTAAACGTCCTCATCTGCTGTTGATTCGTATTTCTTTTGTCGTTATGTGAAGTTCTGCAAATTGTTGGAAAGAATGACACAACTCCAACTGGGAGAGGTTATACATTAAGACCTTGTGTTCGTCGTACAACAGGAATGTTGTGTTCATGTTATACAAAGCTTTCTGTAATTTAATCAGCCCCTTGGAAATTTTACAATACTTAAATCACAGCAGTAAAAAAAAAAGAATCCCTATTTGCATGTGAGCATTGCTTGTCTAGTGACTGCTTTGGTGCGAAACACACAGCAGCTGCAATTGAAGACTCAGTCCAGCAGAAATCCTTTTTTAGGAACAATTTCTGTGAAAATATAATCTTAATCTAATTAGCTTTGTGATACTTTTTATTTCCATTGCTGTTTTTCAGAAGGTTGAAAATGAACATATTAACTCTGTGATCATATTAACTCATGTTTATGTGTAGGTTTTTAGGGGTGTTCTTAGTTTTCACAAATCCTTTAATTTTGGCTTCACTTTTATATAAAAATATTCATCTGGAGGTGGATTTTTTTGTAAGATAGTTTCAATACATCATTTAATATCTACAATGCACAGATATAAGAACTAGGGACATGATCTTAGAATTCTTTAATTTGTGGTTTGATTTAAAGCTACTGCCTTTCTCAATTTTCTATTATGTTATGGACGTTAAAAAAATAAGAATATATCAATAAATGAATAATTTATTCGCAAAGCATTTCCACAGCAAGCTTTTAAAAGTGATCTATGAAATAAGATAAGAGAAAATGTCATAAAACTCAAAACCACAGGAGATAAAAACATAAAAGCAAGCAAATATGCCTGAACTCATGCAAGTCTGAAAAGACAAGAATAGGCAGGAAATACATTTAAGATGAAGAAGTATTTTTAAACCTAAGCAAATGCCTGGATAAATAGACATGTCTTTAACAGATCTTTTTCATAATCTTCTGTTTTAGTCAGAAGATTCTATCATTCACAGCTTTATATATAAGCAATAATATTTTTAAAAGAAACTTAAAGTGGGAATTAATTAATTAGCCTTAAGAAGGTGGGAACCTTGATTGGACATTTTATGGGAAACGGCATAATTTTTTGAAAGTGACAATGAAAGTAATATTTAAAGAGAAGACAAATATGAATTAGGATCTCAAATTTAAATTTGAAAATCTCTATTAGGGCAAAACAACATAATTGTGCAAAGATGGGTCTGTAATTGTGCCTGTCCGATTATGTTAAGTAGGTTGTAAAATGTTTACAGTTGTAAACCAGTTGTAAAATATACTGTCTGACTTGTTACCTGAACTGCCTTACATTTATTCTCATCTGGTGGACCTACTCAAGTTTGGGAAATAGTCTAATGCCTCTGCGGGTGAATCCGCCAACTGGTCACAGAAAAATTTTCTTGGTTCTCAGCTGAAATGGGTAGGACTGGTCTAGGAAACATTACTTCAAACAGGCTGATTTTCTCACTCCAGTTCTGAACAGCATTTAGTTGTTCTTTATAACTCAGGAGCTAACAAACACTCCTAAAAAAATAATTTAAAAAAACTCTGCCACTGGATATTTTTAAAACCTTTCTCTTTGTTGTCCATGGCAGTTCAAACAGCAGCTTATGGACAATTTTTCAGTAGCATAGACTACACATTTTTGTGAAAATTTAAGGGTTGTCATCAAAGTTAACTTAATCCGCTCCGAATATTATGACTAAATATTCCTTACCAAGTTTTATATTTAACTTTTTAAGTCTTATCTTTGCGCACTCCTTTATTGTGTTTTCTGTGAGTTTATGAAATTTTCATGAGAAACACTCTTGCATTATTCAGTTGTTCTGTCGTAGTTCTAAAATTTAAATGTTGTTAATCTGTGACAAAACTACATGACATATAATTTGGAGCAGCAACCAAGAAAACTGAATAATTGCAGTGTTTTTTGGAAATCAAATTAATTGACATCTTATCTCTAATTTGATCCTTTATCACAAGAGACTGCATTTCACAAAGTTTTGTGAACTCACTGGGGTTCTAAACATGGACTGTAACAAGTCAATTGAGTGACTGCTGTCAGTCACTGTAATAAAGTCAGGTTTAAGATGTGTAAAAGACAAGGATGTATGGCAACCTGGAGATAAAAGCAACAGGCTTTCAGAGGAAGGCATGTATTTAGAAACAGTTACTATTCCATGTGAAAAATTGAGACCCATCCATCCAGCCTGGACCCTGCAGTAATATCTACCATAAATTCACGTTGACCGTTATAAAAATTTGGCTACTGAGATATTTTTGGATATTTGAGTCAGTAAATGTATTGAATTTTTAGTTGTAAAATGTTTAGGAATCCTGTTTATGTAGTATTTTGTTGAGGGGAAGACTCCAGAAACATTTGAAATAGTAGGAAAAAAATATTTTTAGCAGACTAACGTTTGGACGTTTGACCCTAGTCAAGGTCAGTTTTAATTATGACATCTAGGAAAGTTTTTAAACATCATGAATTTGACTCACTGAAATACCCTGTGCCCTAAAGATGTGTCAGTTTACTTGATATTGATTACGCAATTTACCAATCCGTTTGAACATATTCCTAGTTACTGAGAGCTTCCCTTTGAAGTTGAAATAAAATTTTTCCTGAATTTAATTTAGCAAATTTCTCAGGTAAAAACATAGAATTTAAGTAATGTAATATGCTTATTTGATCTATAAATAATAAAAAAAAGTTTTCTACATATTGCACATATTCTACATATTATATATATTATATTTTACAATAATTGCCTCAGATTTTCTGGAGCATCTGTTAAAAGCAGCAGGGTTTTCCGGGGCAGGTGGAGCGGAAGGTCCAGACGGAGGTGGAGGAGGTCGTGACAGGGGTTGCAGAGGGCACACACTCAGTGGACGGGAGGTAATGTGATCACCAAAAGACCTCCGGAGCATGAGCTCAGAGCTGCCTTTGGATTGTGAAAGTGATTATCGGGGGTATAATTGTACAGCCTGGACGCTCACCTCTTGCTGAAGGCATGCAGACCACAACCACGGCGCCCCATCCCTCTCACCCCCTTTTCCCCCAACTCCTTGACCTCCTCCGCCCCCCCGCCGACTTCTCTGCAGCTGACCCTTGTAGGCCCCATGTTGAGGAGGTAGATGGAAGCAAGGGAAATATCAAAAGTAGTGCCTGTCAGCAGCTGCCCTGTGGCATCCCGAGAATCTGCCCTCCAATGGGTGGGTGAGGACAGGCAGCAGGTGCAGACCCCACCTGGATCTCCACTGCTCACACCTGATGCATTCACCTGACACACCTAAAATAAGACTATTTGTTGTCTCCCTGAACTGGGAGGCCGGTGTCCTGCTTTGGTGCAGATATTTCAGGTGTCAGGGATCAGCACCTCCTGGGGCTTTGATGAACATGTGAAGAAAGGAAGGGTGATTGATCAGAGTCAGGAGGGTCGTCCAGAGGGCTTCAGCCGACCACAGCAGCCTCGGAGCTCGCAGTGCCAACAGATGGTACGCCGACACTGGGATCAGGTTGCATTGTTTCTAGGATTCAGTTGTTTATTCACTTTTGGGTTTATGTGTACACAAGTCGGCAACCTATATGACCTGGTTGTGTCTCAGCTTAGCAGCTGTTGGCCTTTTTATGAGCTTTCAGTCGCGACTTTATGAGGCATTTATTCTGGGATTCATATTTCCGAATGAGAACTTGAGGTCAGTTTTTTTTTTTTATTGCACTTAGCATTACAGAGCTGTGTATTTTTGTACAGTCAAGCTGTGATGGAGACTATTGTTTTATTGTATTGTGTTGTGTCTGAAGTTAAGATATGTGACCTTTTGAAAAGCAATTGTTTCACGTCTGAAGCTCAGAAAGCTATTTTCAGGCAGCATACTGTACCTGAAGCCATCACTGTATGGCAACTCTCTGAATGTCATTGATGTTTGTTTTTTTTTTCTCAAATCCATCTAAACCTGCCAAGTAATGTTTTCTAACAGTATAGCAATGTTGGCCTTAGGCTCTCTAGGGAATAGCTTAAAAAAGAAATCAAGATTTTTATGTACTATATATAAAGTTAAAGGTCGATGGTGGTTAAGTATTATCCTTCCTCAAACAACCTCTAGAATTCATGCATAGTAAGACTTTCAGAGGATTTGCCAGAGAGCATCAGGATTTCAAAACGGTGAGGCCAAACCACGTTATTTGGGCACGGAGGGGCTCGGTAAATGATGTATGGATGGAGCATGTATGTTTTACGACTCTCTGTGGTGTGGATTGGCGGGGTAAGCCTATGCCTTAGCGTGATGGATCTCTCTTTCCCATCTCTCAGGCTGCAGCTTTATCACAGGAAAGGGAGCTCTCCACATTTTCCACTAAAAAGGAGAACAGTGAGCCACAGAAAGAGAGAAGACCAATCGCTGTGGAAATCTTGGGAGCCAATGAAATGAAGGAAACCCTTTTCTCCTCTGTCCACCATTTTATATTCCTACTCAGGGATCTTTGTCGATATTTAGTGCTGTGATAAATGAAGATAATTTAAAAACTGCTTTTTTATTCATGCTTGTTATCTTATTCTGTTATTAAAATTAGTCTGATCACCAAAGCGATTCAGTTTGACGGGGAAAAAAACCCCAAAACCTTAGAAAAACATACTTTTGGCAAGTTCACACTTTAGTATGGAATTAGTTTATTTACTCATAATCTAATCAATGCCTCAATATAACAAAAATCAATCAACAATTATTGACTTTTGCTTTGAGTGATCAATATTACAAATAAGAGCTAATAAATGTATGTATATTCCTCATAAATAAAATTTTCTTAGTCATCATTAAAATAAACACTTTATTTATTGAAAATATAAATGAGAACTGCTAATCTGAGAAAGTCACACACACATACACACACTGTTGTTTTTGCCAGAAGGTCACTCCCACTGGAAAGTGGTTAGCTTTGGCCCTAGTCTGGTGAAATATTAAAGCTTTCTTAATTTCTTATTTAGCAAAGTAAGAGAAACGTTGACATTTATTATCAGGCATTTAAACCACACTCCTCCACTCGACGCCTTTGGAAGCCATAAAAACATTCATATTTTTGACATTTTAGGGCGCCAGTTGCATGGAATAACATGTTATTTTGGCCAGACCCCAAAAGTGTAGTAAGGACTTTTTAAAGTGACCTGGAGAAAAGCAGTTGGAAAAAGGTCAAAGGTCAAATCACAAATGTCTGTGTGTATCACAGGTAAAGCATTTTGTGTAATTGCTACTCAGAGAAGTTCCTCATGCCAGCTCTTGATGTGTGTTCACTGAGCAGGAAAGTCTTTTCAAGTGTTTTCCATGAGCTTATTGGCTTACATGGATTTGTTTTCCTCTCGTGTCTGTGCTTAAAGGCATGGACGCTGTAACATTCACAGTGTGAATGCTACAGCGTTGCAGCTGCCGGTGTGGTGATAGGATGGCAGCGAACGGCGCTTTCAGTCTTCTCCATCGGGGATTCCGGCCATGCCAGTTGCTTTGGCAGAGTCTACCCAGCAGACATGGGTAGAGGCTATGGCAGACGACACCTCAGGCACAACCCTGGTTTGACTGCCCAACCTCTGTCTACGTGCAGCACACTGCAGCAGAGCTCAAGGCGTGTATGTGTGGCTCTCTGAGTCCATTTGAGGGGGATTGGCACTTTTTTGGCACTGCCACCAAAGAGACCAACATCCTTTCTTTCAGATGTTATTTTCAAGCTTTCAGCACCTCCAGATCCAGCGTATTCTGCATATTCCAGCTACACTATGAACAAAGACTCTCACAGTAGTGATGAGTGAAATAAAACATGCTGAAGATTAGGGTTTGGCATCAGTAAAGACCACCACTGGAAATCCTGTACAATTTTTTAAATATCTAATAATGGAGGTGGTGAATGGAGAAAGAATGACAGAGTGCCACTTAATCTGCTGCGAGAGCTTTTCTATTCAAACAGGAGCACCGTGGATCTGTTGCATGTGCGGTTTGAAAAAGCTACCTGATTCTTCAAATAGAAATCCAGCTGTTCAAACAAAGTCTTTTGTTTTTCACGTGAGTGGTTGCATTTTATAAAGCATCCATTCACTGTATAAAATAAGATGTCCCTCAGCAAATGATCAAATAAAATTTATCACAAGCACAGGTTTAGTCTTCTTTGTTTTCCAGACCTCAGGTCAAAGTTTTTCGAATCCCAACTTCAGTCTTTCAGATCTTTTACAGTTTATTAATAATAATAATAATAATAATAATAATAATAATAATAATAATAAAAACAAGCATGCAGACTCTACTAACTACCACCGGATGTCAGGCGGCTTGATTAAGGGGAAGAATCTGTTAGAAATTGAGTTTGCCAACCTGGACTTGCTCGTTGATAGATGGAGTGCAACTGCGCAACCTCTGCCTTTTTTACATAAAGATGGAAAAGGGTGATAAAGGGGCCGTGTAACAGCAGAGCCTGTGATTGATGGGCCCACAGGGGAGTGCAGAGAACCCACACAGTAATTCAATTAATCTTAACCTGAACACTAGTAATTGCTACTGTAACTAGGTCTGACTGTATATTAGGCAGGAAGGAGATTGCTGTCAGACGAGCATGTCCAACTAATAGCAGAAGGAAGACACATGCATGGAATTCTGCTGTTTTTATGCCATTATTCTCTAGCCTAAAATTACGTTTTGCATGCAAATGAGACATTTGAGGCACTTTTTTTTTCTTTAGTTGCAAGCCAGGAATTGGAAAATGAGGATAAAAAAATCTGTACGAAATACGCTGCTGTTAATTTTTTAATAAAATTCTAGAATTGTCTCTGACAAAAATGTTCCTGTTAACAATATAATCCTTCATTTTCTGAAATATCTTTTATCTCAGAATCACATAAGGAGACCATTGCCATACTCATAAACAGTGTCTTGTGAAAGTGTTTACATACCTCGAACGTTTTCATAACACTATAAACTTCATTGTGCTACACTAGGCTTGTATGTAATAGACCCACACAAAGTGGTGCATAATTACAAAGCAGGAAAAGGATACATAGTTTTCATATTTGTTTATCATAAACTCCTGAAAAGCGTTCTGCATTCAGTCCTTCTTTATTTTGACACCCCTAAATAACATCTAGTGTAGCCAATTGCCTTCAGTAGTCACCTAAATTGTAGAGATCTACATCAGCTATTTTGTGAAAGTCACAGAAATTTGTCTAAAAAACACAATTAAACAATATTTAAAGCTTTAAAAATCTCACAGAGTGATATTTAGTCCAGCAGAAAATGGAAAGAGAATGGCACAACTGGAAATCTGAGTCTTTTTTGTTTGTTTTGTTGGACGGGTCTGAGCATTAGTTCTGACAAAAACAAACTTAGTCTTTGATTGGCTTCCGCGATCAAATTAGCCTTCTGTTTCTGCTTTTCTCATGTCCAAAGATCCCATTAAACTCTACAACAGATCCTTTCGGATTGTCAGAAATCCTTCGAGCAAACGTCAACGTATTGATTGTTTCCTGGAGGATCCCTACAGGAGTTTGGAGGCATTTACCAGGAGACAGAGACGATACTTTCATTTTATGCACCCCCTGGAAATTAGATACCTTGAACATGTCATATACTGTAAATCAACTTTACTGTAAAATCTATGTTTTCTTTCTCTCCAGTATCTTTTTTTTTCTTTTTACTAGACACACCTCTGCTCTCCTTTCATGTCTTAAAATTCTTTCCTCTAGGTAGATTTTACAGCCGTAGTGTCTGGTATGAGATCTAAAGCGAGGAATTTGTAATAGCATGCTTTGCTAGTTTTTACATAAATGCAGTAATTTTTTTTATCTGTGCAGTCGGCTGGTTCTGGATCAGCCACAGTCAGAGGGAACTGCTGCTGTGACAGCATAGAACCTTGTGGGACTTGACATGAGACCGAGACAATTTAAGCATCAAATTTGCGGTGGGGTCGGGGGTTATTATGTAATTATGTTGTCAGGCTGATTGTTTACTTTGACATCTTCGTCCCACATAGGCACGTCCTCGCCTGCAATCGAGGCATCAATAAGGAGGAGGAAGCCGCTTATTTAGCCACCAGCATAGACAGATGCACCAGATAAAGCATTTAAACTCCTTCCAATAAGATGATACGCGTGCAGCTTCTGCACCTCCTTAAACAGACCTTGCATTATTTATTAATTTAGCCAATTAGCAGGACTGAATTATTCACCCAGCTGCCTTGATCACATCCATTAACACCACTGTCATCTCATGTGAGATTCCTGCTACCTGGTGGAGACATTTGGCTTACTCCCAGCATTCTGTGCTGCACTGTGCTACAACCTGTTTTCCCCCTCAGGACAGTCTGGGAAACCTCTGGCTATAATGGCCACGTCTCAGAGGGAAGTGACCAATGATTATTTGCTTCCGATGTACTCAGAGGATGATAGCTGTCATCCGGGCCAAAGCATCCTGTTTAGTTCACCTATCTTGTTTTACGCATACATACATTTAAAAGGGAGTAAAATACAATGTATTTCCAGGAGATAAACCAGTTGTTTTGTTTCAAGATTTTATTTACAATCTGTGCTTTACTCAACTTGGCTCTACATTCAACAGCTGACACCTCACATCGGTTGGTAAGATTCTCATCTACAAACAACAGCATGGCAGAGAACATATGCATTACATGGGGTGGTGTAAAACTTTCACTGTGTGATAACCTTGGGTTAAAATTACTTGGTTTCACTCTATTATTATACAAACAATTTCAAGCAAAAATGTAACAATTATTTCATTACTTTTATTATACTACAGTAATATTTTATTACAGTGATTGTTGCAGTGATGATTATAGATATTTATTTTGGTTATTATCCTATACTGTAGCCATCTAAATTTATCATTTCAACTTTATTTTTTTAAGATAATCGGGGTTTACAAATCATCATGTATTTGTTCAGCTTCTTCCACTCATCAGGTCGTTCGCGCAGAGTCAAATGTTTCTCGGTGTCACAGTAAACTGGTCAGTAGGAAACGGTGTTCACGTTGAACTTTTTTGTAGATAACACAGCAGTGATAAGGTTGAGAGTCGGCGCAACCAGTGGTGGCTGCCCTGGTGGCATCCATTCAGATTGTGAAAAATTAAGGAATTTATCACATCCTAGGAAATGCAGGAAATCCTGTCTATTATGAAATCTCAACCGTCAGTTGATAGTGTGTGCACGGAGTCCACGCATCTCACAGAATAAACACAATACTCCTGAGTATGATGGAGTCTTGGCATGCTGTTTCTCTGCCCAAACCAAGTTGCCTTGTTTTCCCTTTCTGAGGCATGAAAGTGAGCAGAACCACCAGACTTGACAATAGTCCTGAACAATAAATCCCAAAAATTACAAACAAAAAAGCATGCCAGCTATAATTAGAATCCATCACATCTCATTCATCAGTCATCCATTATCTGGAACCGTGTAATCTTCGCTGTAATCTTTGTTAAATAGGAAATGAGAAAAACTACAATGACTTAAAGTAAACTTATATCCATGGACATAAATCATCCAAAGTAAAAGTAATATTAATGCTTATCATTGTGATCCTTTTTGTTTAGCTTTAAACCAGATGTAAATGAGCTTTTCCCACAGCTTTAAAAAAGTGCTTGTCACTGGGATTTATGGGGCCTCAAAATGCTGAACAAAACCTTTTCCTGTTTTTATTGTGTTTACTGGACACACAGGCAGGCCCACCGCACATTTGATAAAAAGTGATTTATTATCTTTTGCTTATCTGGCTAATTGATGTCCCCCCAGGTCTCCCTGGCAGCAGTAATTTCATTACACAAACAACTTAGAGAAGTTTGATTAACACAAATGAGAGTGCAACAACCCCACTAGTTTACATGTTAACCTACACATTGGGAATCATGTCAGTTTCACATCGACTCAATCTTCATTCTGCTTTGACGATTAAAAGAAACAGGAAAGAAGGCTGAACGTGTTACTCTGATTATCCACCATGAAATACAGTAGTAAAACTTTGACATAATGCAATACTTTCATTACATTACTGTAACATATATTTCACCCCCACTTGTGCATATGTTTGTGTTAAATTTCTAAAAGTGAAAGTTTAGTAAGCATCTACATTTAATTACGGTTGAATCTGTGAACTGAAGACTCAGGTATAAAAGATGGAATCCATGAAAACTGGAATCTGCAACCTACTGTTAGCATAAACAGCCAATTCAGATTTTTTGCACATTCCAACTTATTTTCTTAACAAGTCTATAACAGAGATAAAAGAGCTGCAGCTTTATCTAATGCAAATAGTAGTTCATAATCCAATACAAAATGGATAACAAAGCCAACCCACAAATGTTCACCAAACCATATGTCTATTTTTTTTAATCTGATTTATACTTATTTCAAAGCAAAGTGCATCAAAACACATTCTGGTTGCTGATATACTTGTACAAAAGTGATATTTTTCAGTTGTATGCATTTACTCAACAAGACAGCATTTTTTAAAAGTATTTTCCCTTCCAGTCAGAGCCGATTAAGGGAAAATTGGCCGATTTTGACTACTTGCTGAACGATCGTATAAACAAAGTAAATCTGTGAGGTAAATTTTTGCCTAAAACTAAAAGTTTAGTAAACATTTCTATTTATATAAAACTGGTAACATCTGGATATGCCTGTTGTAATTGGAAAGTATGGGTCTTGCTGAATTATTTTCCGTTTTCTTCAGTAAATATATATCAACTCTGTATCCTGGAGGCTTATTGTCTTTGCACAGCCTGGTCAGCTCAATGTGTTCCCACATGAAAAGCTAAGTTGTTTCCATCTGCCAGTATAATACAAATACTCTTTTTAGCTCTGAACCAAATAAAAAGGACAGATTTATTTATGCAGTTTTGCATCTAGACTTCAGAAATCTTGTGTGAGGAATGAAAATTAAACTATAAAAGTTTATGTGGTTCCCAGATTCTAGATATGGTCCCATATGACATTCTCACTATTGCATGGTTTTTCCTTACGAGCTAATTGTTTTAATTTATGACAGAAACCCACAATAGTACTTTCTGCTGCGAAAGTATAGTAAAAAAAAAAAAACAACATTTACTTATTATAAATGACACAGACTGGTGGAGTCGCACTTACTTCGCAATGGTGGAGTCGTGTGCTTTTACGAGATTTTTTTGTGTGGTTTTGGAAACTGACGGTCTGATGGGACAACCCCCCTGACCTCGGTTCTCCGCTGTCTGACCGTGACATTTACCGCACTCTTCCTGAGCATTGCGCTAAGACCACACGCGGGTGAATTGGAGAAAAAGTTTCTCGGCCTTTTTTCAGTCAGCTGACCAGCAATGCACAGCAACAAGTGGGGTATGGGAAATATGGCATCTTTGGACAACTCATGTCACTGTACTTTCTCTGGCTATTCATTAAAAAGACCATCATGTTTTAGAATGGTATAATGTAATTTTTTTGTGTCTGTGTAAAAACTTGACATATTTTTATAACAGGCCCAGGCATACTGTATTTCAAATGCAGTGTATATTTAGAGAGGGATGTTCGGTATAATCGGACTTATTAAATTAAGAGCTCACAGTATCATCCCTGGTATATCTCCTCTCATTGTTAATGTTCTTGTTTGTTTTAATCATCTAATAATTGGTGAACATTACTGGAAAAGCTTAAACATACATGGACAAACTCAATGACTGTTTCTGACGTATAATTTATAACATTGATATTTTCCATTTACCCCAGCAGCAGTGAATATTATTTTTCACTGCCCAGTTTTTTTCTTTAAATTTTTTTTTGCTCCAGCATTTCTTTTACTTTCTTTCTTTTATCAAGCTTGCTTTAAAACAGGGTTGGCTCGGACAGGGCATAAATCCAGCAGGAGGGATTTCCCCCTCGTCCACAAAGCTCCATTCTTTTTGGCAGTCAACTCCCAGTGTGCAAATCCAGCGCTTCATGTTGCCCTCTTGAATGCATGTTTTTGGAAAGACAAAAAATGGAAGAGAGCTCTAATACTCAGGGTTAATTTACACGAATGTAGAGATAGTTTTTACTAACAACCAGACCATATGCCTGTGTGGTCTTTGCTACACCTAGAGGACTTGCTCGTAAACCAAAACCATGTTTGCAACAATATTAGTGTATGTCTATTCTCTAGGTTTACACTTCAACTGCAGGCTTCTAATGTAAATGCAAATGTGATTGAAAGTAGCTCATAATAGCCTCTATTCCACTGTCATGAATATGAATTGCATTAATATGCATTTCGTTTTGGTTTGCCGCTGCTGTTTGTCTGCACATGTGAATAATCATGCACACTCAGCCCCTCCTCATTATGGGCTTTATGCTATATTTATTTATTTTCTAATTGTGCTTTGGACTGACCATATTTCTTCACACCACAGCTTTTATCTGTATTTAAGGCACATCTGTCATTCAAGGATGGAAGAGTTTGACTCAGTAATAGTGCAAACAACAGCCATTATCCCTCTGCGGAGCACTCTCTCAATGTTAATGTGTTTTTAGGACGATTACATCAGTGTGAAATATTGAAAAATAACCCACTGATTGATCACATGAATCATCAGGGCTGTGTCCCCTCCCCCCTTGAACACCTCATTTACCATCTCTGTGGATAATATTCCAGGGCACAGCCTACAAGCAATCACCTGCTCACACAAGCTGTGGTTTGGGGGTTGTCTATGTAATCAGGTGGTCCTTGGCGACAATTGGATCATTCCTTATTGACTATAACAGGAAAACAGCAGCATGGGCCTTAACTCGGTAATGCTTCCTAAATACATCACAAGTTTATGAGTAAAAAAAATGGAAGGCAACATTCCTACCGGAGGTAACTTTTAAACTGTAGTTGATCATGTGTGAAAAGCCTTCAGCAAATTTATCATTTGACACTGCAGGTAAAATGTTCATTTGCACTTTTAAACTCTTAGCGCTTAAGTATATTTAGAGCTTTACTGGTTTGTCTTTCTACTTACCTTACATTTCTTACCAGTGGAGAGTTAATAGTTGAAATCAGCGACAGGGCAGTGAAGGAAGCTACATTGCATCAGTTTCAAAGGGGATGTTACAATATTCATTGGTTTACAGATAATCCAAAATTATTTACTTGAGTAAAACAAACCAATTGGCAATATGTTTTTAATCATTACTTTGATAACATCTTAACAGTTTCATTGAGTCTGGTGTAGGAAAGGAGAGATATAGACTTCAAATTTGTTGAGATTTCTTCTGTAATTATGACATTTGCATTTCTTACTGGTTTGACTGGTCTGCACTGTAATTGCCAAAGATGAGAGATATACAAATATATTCCCATTATGGATCTTAGGAAACATATGAAATTAGATTTTCAGGCACCATACAGAGGCAGAGAACAATGGCATCGTTAAAATAAATGTATGATATTTCAAAGGAAGTGAAAAAAAATGACTTGAATTCTGTAAACTTTGAAGATCTTACTTATGTCTTTTTAGCACTGAAAATCTTGTTAAATTTTAAGCGGGAAGAGGAAAACATCCCTACAGTATATCCATTGTCCAAACTTTAGAAAGGAGGTTATGCCTTGTAATTACATTCTATTTCTAGATCCATTCGTCTTTCCTTACAGAGAGCTGACAGGTTAAAACATTAGCACGTTGTCAGCGGCTCCTCAGACGCCGCACTTCTCCATTGCACTTTATATTAACTTCCTCCAACTCAGCTTCCCAGATAGAGTTACCTCTCTGGAGCCTGGGGAGAAAGAGGAGGTGTTTTCCTGTTGCGTGGCCGGTTTAGCAGAGCCATGATGGGGCCTTCTGCATTCTCACTGGAGGTTTGTTGGATTCTGGGTCACAGTCCTTCCCCGGGTGCCCCCTGGCTGCACTTTGGCTGTTCTGTGTCGGTTTAGCTCCTGTGACATTCCACATTGGGTCATTTTTCACCTTTTCTATCAGCAAACAACCTGCTCTCTATCCCTCCCCACCTTGCTGGCACTGCATGCAGCCACAGCAAGCTTGAGGCAACTGTTGCTGATAGCAAAGCGGTCTCGACACCTCTGCATCACCTGTTCGTTATGCATAACAGTGCTGCCTCAACAGAAACGAGCTGCGTGAAGTTCCATTTTCCCCAGGCTATTTATTTAATGGATAATGCAGGGGACGCAAAATGGAAATAACGCATTCGACCGTGTCTTTAACCCCGGCTCCTCCCTGCATGCCTTCCTGAACCGCATTTCTTCTCACCCCCAGTGAGCATAAATCATTTGGGTAACTTATTATCACCGCGCTGATTATTTATTCTCCAAGGAAGTTTGAGGAGACGCACAAAATTTCTATCAAATATTAAAAGCTACCAGGGTGTGTAAATCTTGATCTGTTTCTGCCTGTGTCTTTGGCAGCAGAATCTTAGCGAAAGCTTGCTGAGATTGTTCAAGCATGTTGACATCAGAAGAAGAGATAAGTCGGGGAGCATTTATACATGCTAATCTTGGCCCTGCTCTGCTTCGTCTGCGGTGCAGGGATAGCAGAAAGGGGTTCAAGCTTTTCCTGGTGTGCTTTGGCCATGGCTTGGCTCTGAGATGAGAAAAATCACTCTGATGTGCCAGGCGCTTTGTATTCTGAGCCTGGGAGTTGAAGGATGCAGACAGGAGGAAAGAGGGAGGAGGCAGAAAGAAGAAGAGACAGTAATCACTTTTACACTCCGTGATATCGGTGTACACCTAACCCATAACTCCATCAAGTATCTCCCACCCGCCCCCCCTTTCAACCTCAGTCTAAACAGAAACTTGATCTTCAGGGTTAGCCTGTACTTCAAGGCAGTTTTGCTGTCTTCCTAATTTTTTTTATGGAAAGCTTACACTCTGGACTCCATGTGCTCCCAAAAGTGTTTAAATTTTACTGTCAAATATTTGGGTTTCATTATGCTGTAACTATCAGATTTCAAGTAGGAATTATGTTCTACTACCTTCCTCGTTCTTCTGTCTATAGATCAAGAAACACTGGGCTGAAGGAGAGCAAAAACTAATGAAATTCAGGACGATGGCAACTGAAACCTACACCAGCTCTCTGCTGTGAGGTAGACAACGGCGTCTGGGAGGAATGACATTCTGGGTTCACAGCGAACTAATCTGGCAGCCCATCTAACTCCAGCACTCTTGGCTAAGAAGTTACCTGACTAATTTTGGCTTCTATATGCCAACGTTTGTGCAGAACAATGAAGCCCTCTTAGAAGTAGATCTATTTTAGAAAATCCCAGGCGGTTAGCAGCTCTCTGTACTACACCATCGAGAATCAACCTGTCAGGTTTTTTGCTTTAATTAGGTGTCGTACCGGACATTGATTTTGAGTGTGGATGCGCCACTGTAGTTTTATCAATGCATTGATATTCTTATCTGTGCTGTGGATGTGGGATGAAAATACCTGGAGATAAAAGCAGACACATTGAAGTTGAGGGGTTGGCAAGATTGAAAATGACATTGTCTCCACAAGCTTTTCTTCTTGTTGAAATATGCATTGTGTGGTAAAATAAGGAGACAAATTGTCTGATGTAGCACCAAACACACACGCATGCAAGCACACACATGGAAACAAACACTCTCCACCACACCCAGCTCCTCCTCTTTTCCTTTGTTTTTCTTCATCCTTATGATCCATTATCATAAAATAGAACAGACTCCAGTATCATCCACTTGTACTGAGCTGTGGGAAGCTTTCAAATAGCACCGTGCCACATCTGCTCCTTTGGCAAAGAAATAAACTTTTAGTTTCCTAATGCCTCCTAATATTTTTACCAGCTGCATTAAACAACAAACATCTCCAGACATCTAATGTAGAGGGGTTTGATGTGTGCTACATACAGTAGATAATAGCTAAATACTGACGGCAATCCAGGAGGTTTTTTGGGATACTGATATTTTAGTAATGAAAAATGTACTGTATATTTTGCAGTTTCAAATCATGCCAAGGTCAAATGAAAGCTATTGGTCAACATTTAGCCTGTCGCTGCAGTGAATAGAAAATTAACATAAGAAGCTGTTTTAGTTTAGCTGGATGAATGAACACTTCCTAACATTACTAACACAAGGCTCAAGGAAGACAGTAGTGGGCCTAATGTAGACCCCTGTGGGACCTCATAACTTGTGTGTGCATGTGTGGGTTCTTTCCAGGTGCTCAGTCTTGATTGAATTGATAAAGCGCTCTAGAAGTAGAGGCAGTTTACCATTTAACTTTTTTTTTCCTCCCTTAATTTAAACTAAAATTTAGGAGCTAATCATCTAAAATTAGTACCAGCCAGTCATGGAGAAGGGATTGTCTATCTGCCAGCTCATCATTTCAGCAGCTGTTTCATGAAGGATCAAACCCTCTACTTAACTTATTAGAGTTTGCCTTTTTATTATTTAAATCACAAGCTGTGGGGATTTTTCTCATATTGCCGTCCCTTCGTCTTTCAACACAAACAGCAGCTAAAGCTGCAGCAGTGGAGGCACTCAGGTGGGATGTGGGCCAGCAGAGATGTGGCACACAGCAGTTATCTTCCAAGCGACAGCCTATGTGTCGCATGTAAAAAGTCTCAAATGCTCATATTGAAAGTTTCAGCAGCTTATAATTCACCGTGCCAGTGGTCCAAAAGACACAAGACCAAGCCTTTTGTTATGGTTAATTATCAGAGTAGACCCTTTTAAAGCCTTCCATTTTGCGCTGAACAAATTCATATTTAATTTTGCTCACAAATTTGACACAGGGCTTTGAAATTTTCCTTTCAGATCAGGCTTAAAGGGGGAATTTAAATACCCTATGAAATGAGTCCTATTTGAGTTCATTTTCTATATTGTTTCAACACTAAAAACCATAGAAAAAGATAAAAAGGGCTGCACACTGGCCTAATGCTTCCTAATGAAACCACCTTTAGCATATGAGGGAACATTTCAAACCACAATACCTTGAAAATTAGCTTTGGCATTAAAGCCAAGTTTAGGTGTCTTATCTCTTATAAGCTGCTGAGTCCCAAAAAACTGACTTGGCAGAATGAAAAAATGGCAGAGAGCTTTTATCCAAAGCCAATCCCACTGAAGTGTCATTTCCACAAGCTCTGTCTCGAGCTGCTTGTAGCTCTGAACTGGGTCAGAGAAATATGAAAAAGTAATAGCAGTGCTTTCTGAGAAAAGCCTCACACCGCCTATGTGATGGCAGTTCATGTAACACACAGCTCCTTTAGGTTTATATGTACTGCTGAACTTTTGTCACAATTTGGTTTAATGCTAAATTAATCCAGATTTCTGGGTTTTCAGACACTTCAATCAGTAATCTTACGTTCTTTTTACTTGTACTGCCTATGCACAATATCTCCAACTCAAATGCATCTCAAAAGGCCAGTTTAACTTTGAAAAAATGAGAGAAATTATTAGTTTCTTTAAATAGAAAAATTTATGTTTCCCTGTTTGTATTTTAACTGTACAATTTGCATCAAACATTGCTAGAAATTTGACCCATTCCTCCTGACAGAACTGATGTGACAAGTTTAAGTTTTCAATTTGGCTTGCAATCAAAGCTTCGGCTTTGCTTTTGGCACAATGTTTTTAGGCTTGCAAATTCCACACTTTTTCTATGTAACAATAAAAGTTATGAACAAATACATAAATAGTTTTTTATCATTTATAAAAATGAAAATAATTTATCATCATGAGCCTGGTGAAAATGTAAATGAATCGTCGTAGTGACAGGAGGCTAACAAGCTAGTCAGACAAACTGTTTTAGAAGGCCAGCAAATCAGAATGACTCTTGCTAAAAATGTTTGTATCCTTTTTGGATACAAAGTTATAATTCTAAAGTGAGACTATGTGATGTTATAGTCAGTAAAAGTTCCTTTACCTGTGCTGAGAATATTTAATATATTTGTTAAAATAAAAATAAATCCTTGAAGTGGTGATAAGCTAACAAGTTAGTGAGATGCATGTGGCTAGATTTGTATTTATGTGGAAATGTCGGCTGAGCTTGCTGGCTGCATCAATCTGCCAGATCAACTGAGACTCGTTGGACAACTTTATGTTCCCCAAGGATGAAGTAAACCTTTGGACTTTGCTTGAAACTTTAAGTTGTGCAATGGTGTGAAAGATGTTCATGTCTTATAGTTTTTATTTTTCTTAAATTAGCTCAGCAGACTTACAATCAGTTGATGTGACTGACACACATCTCAGAAGCTTAAGTTAATATAATACCAATGATCAGTTCTGTATGCTTGCCCGTGTCCATAACTACACGAAAATGTAATTACTATGAGAACACACTAGAATTGGTTTTCAAATTTTACACAGGAATTTTTCCACTTTGTTAGGTTTTTGTTTAAATTTTCTAAACATTTTAAATCTCCTAGTGGGAGATGTGGGTTCAGATGGATATCTTATTGAATTTGCTCCAAACATCTAAATCATGTCTTCTACTGTTTCTGTCACGTTACTCTTACTAATCTTTCCAGCTCAGTTCTGGACGTCACCTTCCTGACCTCTGACACACAGCCTGGATCTGACTTCCAGGAAGTCAGTGTATCTGACTTCCAGATCCAGGCTGTGGATCCAACTTGTGGATCAAAGTGACTTAATCGCATCTTTCTAACCACTCTGCATCCCTCAATCACTCTTTCAAAGAGGCGGGTGAATAATTCAACGTGTGGCCATAAAGATAAAGCTTTCTTTTACCCATTACGCAATATACTGGGGGAGAAGAAAAAGAAGACTGATTCTGTTAAAATACTGCTGACAAATTTATAAGAACAAGCTGCAAAGCCAACTATAAATGTTTTACGAAATCACATAGTGGTTTTTCTATGGTATGAAAGAAAGAAAAGAAAAGAAGAGAAAAGCCTCAGCTCAGCCGAAAGGCACATTTCCAGCTTGGAGATGCATTTTACAGGCTTTAAGAGAATGTTTTATCGCAGTGGGTTATAAAATACTATTTCATCAATAAATGTCAAACAAATAATAGCTCATTTTGGACCACTTTTATCTTCCTGTCCTTTATTTTTCATTTTAAGTGTGTATGAAAACAAAATAGAAACTTTGCAAGTGGAGCCACACTAACTAAAATCTAATTGCAACCATGTTTATTTTTTTAAACCTGAATCTGAAGATAAATGCAAAATATATTTCAGCTTCTCATCTTCATTCATTTTTTTAATACCAAGGAGAAATGATTAATGCTTACAAGCTTTATCAAATCAGTCATCTCAGCTTGTTATTGTTTTTTTTTTTTCATTTTCAGCCTAATTTCCTTCTCTGGACCCAGTTAGAACGCCTCCATGAAACCCATTCATATCCACTTTGTCTAACTTCAAAGATAACGACTCATCATTTTGAGAGCACATTTCCTGTTGTTGAAAAGCAGTCATTTTTATTTACTTAAACACGCTTATCGGAAAGTGTCCTCTATGTTGGTTTCGGTTGCTATTTCTTAAAGGACGAGAGTTCACCGTGTCCTCCTACTTCAGCTCTCTTATCTAAAGAGTCAGAATTACTTCCCAACTCCCTACATTTCCCACAAACATTGTTTTATTTCTGTTGGAGCATAATTAATATTTTTTCAGAAATATTGTGCTGGACTGTATTTTCAACAGATCTATAGTTTATGATGTTAAGAATATCAAATATAAGCTTCCCATCAGAGTTTTCACTATAGTCAAAGCAAATAGGATTGCTGTTTTTAGATAACATGGCTCATTGTATTACAGATAACCTTATCAGAATAGAGTATCAGACTTTATTTACAATTTTTGGCCAAACTAAATGGCAGTGATAAACACAATGGTCAACTTTGTAAGTTGACCATTCTGTTTATTTAGGAAATGGTCAAATGTGAGAAGAATATCTTTTGCCTTATTGAGGATATTAGTCAAACTGTTTAGTGACTTCCTCACTAAACATTGTTTTCTGAAAGCCCAGCAACTGTTACAATGCTATGGCAGATATAAAGTCAGTTGGTTCGGGTCATAAGCCAATGTCTTGTTGCATCCCTCAATAATCTCAGAGTTGCAGTCAGTTGAGTCTCATTTAATTTAGTCTTTGCTGGTATTAGTAGCCGTGCCTTGGTACTTTTGCAGACAAAAGGAGATTATGAAGGAGTTTTTGTAGGGTTTACAGAAAAGTATCTTTCTTTCCTCTTTTTAGGCTGAACGTGTCTTTACTTGTCATACCAGACAAGTAAAGAAACCTTTTACACTAGAGCTGCATTCACTCAGCCGCTATCACAACACACTTTTTTTTTTTAGCTAAGCGATAGCATTACCCATGCATGGAAAAATATGGAACAGTGGTGAATTTTTGAGGACTGTCCAGCCAACCAAATTCACTAAAAGAGTTCATTGTCGACTCATCACAAAAATACCCAGAGCAACATCTAAAGCTGGCCCGTGGGGATGGTCTGATGCTGCTCTTCTGCTTTGATACCTGGATGACTTGCTGTTATTGTTTGAATCATAAATTCTGCTCTGAACCAAAAAATTATTCAGTAGCCATCATTTGGCAACTTTAAGCTTAAGTGCACTTGAACGATGCACCTCCACCTCCGATTTGTTTGAAAAACGAGTTTTAGACTCATCTTGAAAAAGTCAGGACTGAAGTCTGATTCAGATGCCGCCGCATTCCCTTAAACAGGACGTTTATGCTTGAAAACCCTCCATTATGGCTGAAATAAAACAAATCGGCACAGGCAAGTCGGCCAAAATTCCTCCGCAGTAATGTCAAAGACTCATTGCCAGTTACGCAACCAGTTTTTAGTTTTAGGGGGCAATTACTTTTTCATATAGGGTCTGGTTGGTTTTGGCAGCCTTTTCTTTCAAGTAACAAAACCATTTGGACACTGCTATTAGTTTATGCTCTGCTCATCTACAAATAGCAGATTTGAAACATTTAAGTGTGACAAAAGACAAAAAAGAATAAATTTGAAAATGGGGAAAACACTTTTTTTCCTCTAGCACTTCATATGTTTTCATTTGAGCTGCTTTACGTATGGCAGCACAGTCGGTGCTTACAGCTCACACGGCAGGTGAAGTACTGTGTTTTCACGCAAGGCTGAGAAAGCTGTAGGGCTCCAAGCTAAAAAGAGTGGGCTTCCCCCACCACCGCACATCGGTCATTACTCTAAATCATCCCCTACTTCCTCCTCCTCCTTTACCCATTGACCTCCGCTTGCATCCGCTGACCTGGAAAATATCTGCTGAGTCCGAGCCACCGAGAGCGGTACTGGGCCCTCCCGTCGCCTCAAAATAGCAAAAATATTGAGCCAATTACAAGATTATTATCTGGTGGCAGTGGCAGGGCCACGCCGTGGGAGTGTTTTTATGCCTGCCAGGGCTCCCTGCTAGAGGAAGAAAAATGAACCAAAGATTGGTGGGGGGAGAAGTGGTCAGCCCTCATGCCCACTTGCCTCCGTGTTGTTGCAACTCCTTTCACTTGACAGACATTGGCTGAGATCCAAACTGCTTACTAAAAGGTCATAGCCAACAAGAAGGGAGCCCAGTTGGAGCTGATTCTGTTTTACTTAGTGCTAATTCATTAAATGTTTAATGCATACACATGATTTACAGTTTTAAAAAAAATGCCATTAATGCACTCTTTTGTTCATTTGTGGTGAGACATGAGTCACAGGCTGTACATGGCTGCAGAGGGAATTAGTTTGCAAGTAAAACTCGGTCATTGGGAAAAGCAATGATGCGTCAGAGCCTTTATTTCAAGGTGGTTAGTTTATAGACAAGCTTACAAAGGGGTGCATTGAGTGATGGATTGCCTGTTGTTTTTGTAATTGGGAGTAGCGATGCTCTTGACATTCGTTTTCAAACGGTTGGTTCCATATAAGTAAAATTACAGTTTGTAATGTTCTGTCATGTACACAAACTGTTTGCTCTGTTTATGCTGTAAACATCTGTCACTCTTAATATTTGCCTTTTTTTTCACTGCAGCTCCTACACACATGCCAGCGCAGTGAAACTGATTTAAAGTGAAGACTGCTGCGTTTCATTTAGGAGCTTGCGTCTTGTGTCTTGAACGGATCCCGCTGCCTGTGTTTCCTGCGTCAGCGGGCTTTGGGAGTTGTATTTTAGCAGCGCTGTAAAGACATCAAAAAGCAGACTTGGGAGCTGCAGTAAATCTCGGGCGCTTGGACATTTTGTCATCTGTTACATCACCTACAGTACTAAAGCCGCTGAGGTTTTCCTTGGAAAGTGCTGCTCGCTGCTGCTGCACAGTGGAAAGAAAGACTTAGGCTTAATTTGCTTTCAGTTAAACAAAAACAGTGTTCATTGCTTCTCTTTTGAAGTGTGAAACTGAAGAGTTGTACATGCATTAGGCATGTGTTGACACACCCATTTTTGTTCTATTTTAAATGTAAGGATTGATTTAGAAGCCATGCTGCGAAATACTTCAAACCAAAAATATGAACTGTCCTTAAACCATTTCACATTTTGGAATGGCTTATCCAAATTTTGGGATTTTTTATTTTTTTTTGTAAATGAAAAGAACACACTTTCTATACACAAAGTCTATTCTTCTATTGTTTAATGTATAGAAGAACAGGCAGTAGTTCATTCTAGAAATATAAAAAAAATAAAATGTGTAACTAAAAAGGTGCCAAAGGTGGGCATTATTTGAGTCCATACTCTGTAGAACCACCTTTGGCTGCAATTGCGTCTTCTTGGGCTATGTCTGTGGATTTGGATCTGTACTTTGACTGGACATTCCATCCCACTGTAGTTCTGGCTGCACGTTTAGGATTCTGATCCTGCTGAAAGTTGTTTGTAGCCGATAACAGATTTCCTTCCAGGATCACTTGACTTCCCTGAAGAAAAAATATCTTCACATCATGATGCTGCAACCGGCATATCACTGTGGGAAAGGTGTGGTCAGGATGATGTGCAGCGTTTCTCCTAAGTACAGTGTTTTGTGTTAAAAAAACCCAGATATTTACAATCAAAGTCAACCAATAAAATTGCTTCCTCTGACCAGAGATCACTTTTCCACATGTTTGGGTTGTCTCCTTTACTCACTTTTGGCTAACCGCAAATGGGACTTCTTTGAATTGAATGAATTTCTTTACAGAATGACTTCCTTCTGATTTCCCATTTTTGGCCAAGTTTGTGGTTGTGACAAAATGCAAAAAGGTTTAAGGGAGTGAATACTTTGAACAGCACTGCATACAGTGACCTGTAGTGTATTTATTCTATGACTGCATTCCACAAGAGTATAGTTTTCCCCCTACATCAAGCTGAATACACGAGTGGTTTACGATTTCCATGCTTGGACAAGGCCGTCTTCGTGTTGTCCTGATCACAACATACCACATTCTTCCTGACTCTGAGGATCCCTCCTGAGTTTCCCAGCTCCACCACATCACTGATGAGAAAGCGTCGACCACAGAGCAAGCAGGACGCACACCATCAAGTATGGATGCTTCCTTTTGGACAGACTCATGTCTATTTCATAGCACAATGATGTTCTTCTTCATTGCAGAGTTATACGTTTTACGGTCCTCAAGTCGCTCCCGAATCAGCATGATTACAAAATAAGCAGGAAGGAATTCAGACATGCTGGCGTCTGCAAGTCCCAGTTTATCAATAATTAGTCTCACTGCTCTTTATCATTGGCTTAGGAGCTTAGTAGCCTTTGTAGTCCCAGATGACATTGGTTTTTGTTTCAAGCACCATCGTACGGCCTCACTGTGTACTTCTGGTGCGATGAGCCAGAGCTAATGTGAGAGGAAAGGAGCCTTGTCCAAGTTGCTTGCTACACAGCTGTGGAAGACGTCCCAGATACTGAGAGGACTCTGGAGGTTGGGTCACGGTCAGAGTTGCAGGCTGATGTCGAGACATCGGTGCACCCTTGTTGGTGCTGTTGCCCTTATCGACCACTTTCCTCCTGTTCCTCTTCTGCTGACCTCGTGAACGGCTCCTTAAAGAGGAGAGCCACTCAGCATACTGAGCCACAAAGACCGGATGTGCTGTGATATATCGACATCTGGCTTTTAGAAATGTTACTCTCAAAAAGTACTTGTGACTAAGTAGTGTAGTAAATAGGTTTATTCCATAGTAACTTATAAGGTTTTAATTTTCATGCCCAAAATATGCAGGGCACTTTATATTGCTTTTATGGTTCACCAAAACTCCATGCCTTTAGTAGCATTTTCCATTATAGAATTTAAGTAATTCCTGAAATAGGAGACATAAGACCATAGTTGTTTTTCTCCTGCATGTTGCGTCATTTTGGGGAGGTAGGACATTGTTTTTTGAATAAGTGTCTCACCTAATATCTTAACTATATCCTCAAAAGATGTGTTTCAACCTGACTATAAACATCCTGGGAAACATCATCTCTTGTACCACCTACTAAAAATATTATCAACCCAAATTGGAAAGAGCCCATGTCCATATAATATGGGGATTTACAAAATGAGCCTTTGTAGCTATTATGTATCCTATCCATACACATATGAATGCACCTTATATTTAAAAACAAACGGTCAAAACAAAAAAAAATTGCGGTTTTCAAATACATATATATATATTTTTAAATATTGACATATTCCAGAAACCGAACCATGTCTTCATAGTATGTGGCAAAATTACAAACCAATAATAAGGAGTAGTCAAAACTTAAAAAGTACAGTAAAGGCACTAGCAACCTTGAAACAATGTTGAAAGTACATTTGTTTTTGTTTTGTTTCATACCGAGCAAAAACTGCCAGAATAATCTCAGCCAGATTAGAAAGGTTTTTTTCTTTACATCATTGTCCTGCCACAGAGTGTGTCAGATGAAGGTGTACACGTCAGCCTGGGGGTGGGAGTAATTACAAACAGTGTTCGAGCGAAGCCTTAAGCAGCTCCAGGCATCACATTTGTCACAACAGTTAACGTCTTTGTTTTTTTTGTGCGAAGCTCAGCGACAGCAAACATCTCGGTGGCCTCTGCCTCATTTTCTTCCATGTATGTTAAACGGAGCATGATTGTACAACAGCCTCAGGACAACAAAGAAGGTTCTGTGCCTGTCATCTTGACTGGCAGGCACAAGCTGTTGTCCTTTGATCATGTGTGCTTGTGTTTACTATTGGATGATCCTATAAAGAACATGCTGAAGTGTTGAATAATCTGCAGTCGTCCTCCTCTACGTAATCTCTGCAGATTTTTTTTTTTTTTTTACAGGTGTGCAAACTTTTTCAATTACCCCAATAACAGCCCAAGCCGCTTAGCTGTTGCCCGTCCTCACTTCGAGCAACACCAGGCAAGCAAATGAATAATTGACGCTTGCATTCTGTACTTTGGTGAATTTTAAAGCTGTATTCTGCAGAGACTCTAAATGGTAGAGGGAGGGCACGTTAATCATTCATGGGCTGCTTTTACTCACTTTGCTTAAGGTCACTGTCCTTACGGCCGCTGAGCAGAGGGAAAGTAGCAAAAGATAAACATTTTCCGGTAAGTGCAGGAAAGTGTGGAAGATTTTTTTTTTCAGCTACCTGACCAGCAGTGCACAGCAGTGGGTGCGGGAGGGGCAGAGCTGTGCAAGTCTGTGCTAATGGCAGAAGGAAAGAAAGTCTCTCTGGGAACTCGATAAAAAGAGTCAAAACGGCAGTCATATTCAATAAATTTTGCAGTACCTTTTCAGGTGTTGTCAGCATAACTGACGTCTCTGCATTGTGCTTTTGTCGAAAGTGCAGATCAAATAAATATCCTACTTTCTCTTTATCATCTCTCAGGGATCTGATGCCGAAAACCCTGGAGGGCCAGATCACCATGGAGAAAACGCCCAGCTACTTTGTGACCAGAGAGGCCCCAGCGAGGATATCGGCCATGTCCAGAGACACCAAACTGATCGTGGTAGTGAGGGACCCCGTCACCAGAGCTATCTCTGACTACACGCAGACTCTGTCTAAGAAGCCCGATATTCCCTCTTTTGAGAGTCTCACCTTCAAAAACAGGACTACGGGGCTCATTGACACCTCATGGAGCGCCATCCAGATCGGCATCTACGCCAAGCACCTGGACAACTGGCTGCAGTACTTCCCCATGGACCAGATCCTCTTTGTGAGCGGCGAGCGTCTGATCAGCGACCCGGCCGGAGAGCTGGGCCGCGTGCAGGACTTCCTGGGCCTCAAGAGGATCATCACAGACAAACACTTTTACTTCAACCAGACCAAGGGATTCCCGTGCCTCAAGAAGGCAGAGGGCAGCAGTAAGCCCCACTGCCTGGGAAAAACCAAAGGGAGAACCCATCCGAACATTGATCCCGAGGTGGTGCAGAGGCTACGGGACTTCTACAGGCCCTTCAACATGAAGTTCTACCAGATGACAGGACGTTTCTTTGGCTGGGATCACTGAATGTCTTTTTTTTTTTTTGCTAAATAATGAGTGAGAAATACAATGGGTTCTTAGGCAAACACTTGATGGTATGAGAATTTGACACTTTGGGCTTTAAGTTGGAACACATTAATCCTAACCCCAAATGTTGTCTTGTTTCCTCCAAAGTCATTAATTGAAAATTGAAGCTATTGGACTTTTCTAATAAAAAAAAAAAAAAAAAGTCTTCTGAAATTCAGATAGTTACACACTTAGTTAAACCAGATATAAACATTAGACTAAATCTTGGCTCCTGTTAGTCAATTGGCATTAGCACAATTATTTTAATTTGTTAAAGTTACATTATTGAGATTTTTTGTCTTTTCGTCAAGTTCAGAAATGTGCATTTATTTCTTAATATTTTGTGGAATTACCCATTAAAGTGTAAGATTTGGATGAAATATTTTGGGGGTATTCTCTACAAGGTCCTAACAATAGATTACTAACATTTTTGATCAATGTTTTAGTTTCTTCTCACAACAGTGGCCAAGTAAAAGTAATTTCCTCATACTACTGGACATCTTGCAAAAACTATTTCTCTGAATGCATTTGCAAACTATAATCTGAATTGTTTTTGTATTGCTTTTCTGTCTGCTTGACAGTAGGACACTGTCCTTTTATGGTTAATTCACACATTTCTCACTACATTCGTCCCTGGGAGACAAACCAGCCTTCTTCCTGAGCTGTGTGATGCCTGGACATTACCAAACCCAAATAAATGATCGAGGCATTTCCACTCATTTGAAGGTTGTACGCAAGGATGAACCAAACTTGTGGAGATCCACAAGTCTCTTATTAATATCTTCATAGGTTTTTTTTATTTAATTTTTTTTCTGCGCTGGTACGCGACAAAGCAGCGTGAGGTGTTGCCTTCAAATACATCCCCTAGTGTGCCTCCAATTAACTCTGTTGTGAATGAACCAATCAGAAGCTTTCAAAGCTATTAAATCAGCATTTTTGGCTTTCTCAAGTGAAAGGTTAGTTGATGGAAGCATCCGAATGTGAACAAAGTTATAAACGGTCTCTCTGAGTGTTATTCTCCTACCATCAGAACTTCTTCCACTCATTAATCAGCATTACCAGCTTTAAGCGATATGCAGAAGCTACAGATTAGGAAAACAATATGCAAAACTCTTTCTGCGGAAATTCTTCTGACCTGTGCTCATATATTTTAAGAACTCGTTTAAAGATTTAAGTCACATTACTCCATGGTGTCTGCATACATTTCCTCAGTTTGAATCCCAGTGGAAGTGAGACAGAGATGATGGGTATTATTATATTATGCAGTTTTTTTACACAGAAGTAATAAAATCAGTGGAGAAATAAGTTGTAAACATGCATTAAAGCGTTTAAAGTTTGTTTATAGCATAAGGAGTACGGAAAGATGAAGAAATGTATTTGTATTTTTGAAATGTATTTATTCAAAAAGTGTATACGCATTATGTATGTATTTTGAATAACTCAGCGATTGTTTTCTGAGATTATTAAGCCTTTCCATTTTGGTTTAGAGTTTTGCTTTATTTGTTTGTTTGTTTTTTTTCTAACACCTCACTTTCAGGTTATTCACGTCTGTATGGTTTTTTTTTGACATACAGAGATGAATGTGTTGTGTGAACACTTCGCTTTGCGCTCGGTTCCAGAGCTGTGAGTTTGTTATTTCAAGGGTCGTTTCTCCGTCTTCAGTTAATGAAGCCACAGGCAGAGAGAGAGCACTCAGTGTTATTTAAGCAACATCGACTCCAATGGAGGGAAAAAACACCTCCGAACAGGACCTTTCAAAACTGTGACTCAGATTTCCTCAACATGCCTCCTGATGAAGCGAACACACTCGACGCCACCACCAGTTGTCCTTTACTTTGAAACCAGGCTCCTGTGGAGGTCTGTTTGAAAACCACCGAGCATGAGAACAGTGGCTCAGTTGTGTTCCTAATTTCTAACTACTTGCAGTGTGAGACTCCTTACGAAGGGCAACGTGCCTGAAAATGCACACGATCGGCGTGTTTTTGGGTGTGTGTCGGAAAACAGTCAGGTAAAGGTTAAAAAAGTTATGCACTCAGCTGTTTGGGTTGTCACATTCATGGGCACTCCTTCAATAAAATATGTGATAATGAAAGCATCGGTCTGTGTCTACTCTTCTGTCCACCTCAGAAAGCGTGGGATTTAATGGGACACCAAATCGGCAACATTAAAGACCAAACATTAAAGCTACTGTAGCACCGCTCACGCATCTCACCAGCCCAGCTGCTAGCAGAATCATAACAGTGCTTGGCTGCTCCACTCATATCTCCTCTCATACACCTTGACATATTGTCTCTGCTTATCTTTGTCCAGCCTCCAAGGCAGAGTGTCAAAGGAGGGAAGGAAGGATTTGTTTTCTTATAACGTGGGGTCTGTTGGAAGCTTTTTTAGCATTTTGGGAAACTCAGAAGGACACTTTTCAGTATCAATGATATTTTTGATTGATCTATTTAGGATGGGTTGGTTTTTACAGTTAACATGTCGATTACGTTTTCTCCACTATGTAAAAAAAACATTTATGAACAGATTTTTAATCAGCATTGCTATCATGTATTTGCCTCTTACAGATTTCCAATACTTTTAATATCAGAAAGAAATAACTTTATAAATGAAGTTTCCTGATGATGATCTGATTTATTAACAGAAAATAATCTCTCCGAACAAACCTGAAGAAGCAACTAATTGTGCTACCGTTAATTTTAATACCAGGTAATGAGTCTTTTGCATCTGGATGTATTTTGGCCCACTCTTCACTGTCGAATTTAATTTCATCCATATTGGAGGGTTTTAGGGCATAAACAGCTCATTTGACGTCCCGCCTCTAGACTAAATGTGCAATACTAGTTGGCAGTTCATTACTAAGTGCTCAGCAGGCAACAAATATAATCCGATCCAGCCGTCTTCCACAAAATAACCTTAATTAGTATACTTCCACTAACTCAGTCTTCTAAGTAGTAAAGGTTAGTGCACCTTGTAAAATTCTTATTGGCTAAATTGCAAAGAAAGAGGGCCTTAAATAGCCGATTCATAGCGACTCAACAAGCTTTCAGTTAGACAGTTAAAACTGTTGTAGTGCTGACAAACATGTAAATTATACACCATGTTGGTATGCCGCCTGACAAACGAGCAGTTTGCTCTTTTGAAATAATGAAAAGGCTTGTGCTGACTGACTGTGTGCTGAAATGATCTTGGGACACGCGCAGCACTGAGGGAGCAAGGGGAAGCAGAGGTTGATGTCCATTTGTTGACTCGTTTAATTTGCTTGTTGTTCCTCCCCGAGTGGCTCAGGACGGGATCCTGTCTGACGGTTCTTTCACGGTAATAAACACTGACAGTTTTCCTCCTCACGTTTAAGCCTCTAGAAGGGTGGCTCGGTGTAAAAGAGAAAATGGAATGGCAACATCTGCTGGGAGAGGATGAGCAGGCCACCCCTGTCAGAGTGAATTCAGCTCAGTATCGATGGCATGGTCCTGGGGAGAGCTTCGAGCTTGAAAAACACAGACCGCATGTTCATGGATTTTTTTCTAACTCCTTTAGAGAGAGAGAGAGTCCTCTGCAGATAGACAGGCATTTCTTTGAGCTTTGCAAAGCTCTTTGATCCAATGTTTTTTAATCCCTCCCATATCCTTTGTTTACTCTTTCCCTCATTCCACAGTTTTCTGAATACACGTCGGAGCACCTGTGTCGAGTCACCTGTGCACAATTAGTTTGTCAAATTAAGCCCCTGAGGCCTCGTGGTGTTATGGTTTCTTAAATTGTGACTTTTACTTTATCTCTCCCATTGTCGGCTATGACGTCTGTCATTTTTCTCTTGGCAATGCTTCATAGATATTCCATATAGTTCAGGTCAGCTACCACGTACACAGCCTTTCCATAATGCTTGTCAGTAAGATGAATTATGAAACTTTCTAATATGTCCTGACATTGAACTTAGTAAAAAAAAAAAATCAGTGGACCAACACCGACTGATGACAAGGCTGCTCAATTCATTACTTACTATGGAAGCTTCGACTGTGACCTCAAGCAAGTTTGATTCAATGGCTCTCCTTTCTTCCTCTAGAGTCTTGGACCTTATATATATATATATATATATATATATATATATATATATATATATATGTATGTGTCTGTGTTTCGTGATTGAACTTGATAATGGACATAAATAAATTTTTGATGATATTCTCATTAACTGAGAGGCACCTGTTAATGGACTGTATGACTGCCCTCTGAGTAACTTTACACTCTGGGTAAACAAGTATGGAGTGCAGGGGTGTGTCGGGGTGTGTGTGTGTTTGTCCATGTCCCCATGGCCTCATAGCCCATGCAAAATCATGAAGTAAAAGGATTAGAGAGAGGTCGCTTTGAAGAAAAGAGCAGAAGTTAAAAATGGTGTGTGCAGCCAGAATACTTTATGCATTTATCCCAACCCTGGCCCAGTAGCATGTGCTGCAGATGTGGCTTGTCATTGTATCATAAGGAACACACACAGTGACCGTTTGGTTTGGAGTATGATCGCCACCCACTTCTGCCCCGCGGAGGGACATGTGGGGGATCAAACCTCTGTTTTCTCTGGTTCCTGTGAGAGAAACCCTTAATCCTTGGCCTAGCCTGAGCAAACAGCTCCACCAGCCACACTCCACACAGAGTCCTAATCAAAACAGCCTGAGGTGAGGAGGCTGCATGAGAGCAGACTGAGTCGTCCCTTTGGGTTCAAGTTCAGCTTTATCTATCACAGGCTCCATCTTGAAGAACACATCATGTTTGTGTTGCCTTTTTAATTGCCGGCTGAAAGTTGATTGATGTTTGTAATGCTAAACTCAATAACTGAGTAATGTCACAGTCTGTAACTTGAATGTCAGTCCTGACCAGCATTGCTATCGCAATGTACATTCATTAGCACATTCATTAGCACATTCCTGCAGAATAAATAGGGTAGCACTTCTTTGTATGATTATATTGACTGTACGATTATGATTAATAGTCTTACTATTCTGAAAATAATCAGTGTTGTATTTTAATCATAAGGATTTAGTATCTGTCAAAATGTCAATCTAAAGAAACTGTCACACCAACTGAGCCCAATCAGTCCACCATTACTTTACCTCCTTCATGTCATTTACCACAAAACATTTGATAATGACAGTTTAAGATAGCGACAAACAATAGAAGCAACCGCAGTCAAACACTCGCTCCTTCATTTGGCTCAGACATTGACAAAAAAGAAAAAAATCATCAAAGCTAAATCCTTTAATCAAGGGAAAGACAAACTGTTGGAATGTTAGAGAAAGCTATCGGCAAACATTTCTGTAATGCAGCCATACGTCCACTCGATAAATTCCTACTAAAATAATCTCTCTGTTTACAGCCAGGCTTCAAGACTGTGTCATTACAGGCACTATGTTATTATCCATAATGGAACTGCATTTCAGGTTTTGAGGGGGCAACTCCAAAGCCTCCTCTTTTGTCAGAAAAGTGTGTTTAAAAGTTATTTATCCACTTTGAAAAGCAATTAAAAGACAGAATATTATTTATTTCATACAATAGTTTTCTGTCGGTAAAATATGATCTTTGGCATCTGTAGCAGAACGCCAAAGTAGTATTTCTTCTGAGGCATGCACGTTTTATCCTATAAATTGAATAGATTTCGAAATGAGAACCACTTTTCATACTCCGAGACCTTTTTGTTTGTGTACTTCCTCACGAACCACGCTCCACATTTTCTCTTTATGACAGAATAAGGGTTGTGGCTTGCCAAAACCAAACCCAATGAAATGTCACAGCAAAATTGTTGGTTTAAACTTTAAAAACCACCTCATGAAAATGGCTGATTGTTCGTTTATAATGAAAGGCAGTTGGTTAGCACGATAGTAGGAACCCACAGGGCTGTTCTTTGAACTGTCACTTTTAGGCCCAGAATACAGCAGACAACACACACTCGGTTGCAATTAGGATTGTCTGCTAGCAAGACAGTTTTACAGAAGTGCATTATGACATAGAAGTTTGCATGTAGCTTGAAAATAGAGTGACAGCTCTTGAAAGCAAAATGATTCAACTTTACGCCTGACTAGAGATGGGTTGAACTCAAATGTCACATCATTTGGTAGAAAATATGCTGCCCAAACTACCTTTATTGAGATTTTATGTGGTAGACAAAGTAGTGCATAACTGTGCATGACTGGACAGAAAATTATAAACATTTTTTTCTTTTCTTTGTTTTCTTCTTCAACAAATACAAATTTGAAATTTGAATAGTGTGGCATGACATTATAAGTTGTCTCCTTCAGCCAGAACTTTGTAGAACAAGCTTCTGCTTCAGTGGTAGCTGCAACTCTTTTAATGTGTATCTACCAGCTCAAAAGAGTCAGATTGGATTGATGACATCTGTTAGATTTAGATCTGAGCTTTGACTGGAGCATTCCAACACATGAATGTGCTTTGATTCAAGCCATTTGACTAACTTTGACTCTACGTTTTAGGCTGTTGTCCTGCAGTTTTCCTCCCAGGGCTGTCCTGCATTTTACTTCATCCATCTTCCCAACAACTCAGATCCACATCCCTGTCCCTGCTGAACAAAAGACTCCTCACATCATAATGCTGTCATCACCTTATGTTATTTTCTATCACTTCACAAACTACTTTGTGTAAAGGCTAAATTCATTGGCCTAAAGGCTCAGCATCTAAATATACCTCATTACTTTTAAATTTCAGCTTGGAGACTAGTTTCAGGAGAATGAGTTCGATCCAATGTTTCCACCGAATCCAGAGCCAAATAATAATACCCTCCTACTTTGTGTTATTGTTCCCTTTCACATTTCTCTTTCTGCTGTATTAACTGGCCATGTGAGTTGTTTTGCAAGCACATAAAATTAAGTCCACATAGCTGTTTGACAAATTGTTCTGCTTGTTATTTTAAGACAATTAAAAGAAAACAGAATGATGTGGGACGGAATGATGGAAACCATTGGATAAGGAGCACCGGTTGTCGAAGGGGAAAATTAGCCTGTGTGGCCCGAAACAAATAGCTTTAAATAAATCATCACACACTTATTCCCATTCAGTGCACAGTTTCTGTTTGCCTTATGAATAAATGAGAACTCGACCCTGTTTACCTCCCACTCATTACAGACGATGGCCCTCCACACTCGGAGGTCGTCACACACAAAAACACACGCGAGCTGCAATTTCGCTGCTGCAGCACGTAGCTACAAACAGTTTTTTAAACGTATTCTTTTCCTTTTGATTTTGACAAAAGTCTCAGATACTGAACTTTTCACACAATCAACTATCAGACAAACACAATGTCAAGCCAAATGTAAAGATGCAGCTTTGAATTTCTCTTTTCTGAGCAATTGTTGACATGGCGCCAACCAAAGAAAAAAAAGAAAAGAAAAAAAAGAAAGAAATTTAAATAGGCAGAGGCAAAAGGACCTGGTTAATTATTAAAACTGCCAAAGTGCTACGGTGCGGAGAGAGGGGACAGCATGCAAACACTACAGGAGAGAAGTCAAGGTTCTGCTAAGTAATTATTTATCACCCAAGGCTATTGCTCTGGAGACAAAGTGAGACTTGAGGGGGCCAACATGATGAACTAGCCTGGTTTAGAACCTTATGAGGTGTTACAGACAGATTAAGTATTACCTCTCAGACTGTATATTTTGAACATGGCACGGTTAGAGTTGATGCAAAGACACAGACCAGGCGATGGGAAACTTGAGCTGCAGTTATGAGGCAAATTTGTCTCTTTAGATGCCTAACTGGGTTAAGAACTGTTCGTTAGACAAAGCGTAATGTAACACATAACACTATGTGTGTTTATCTAGCATTTATTCCCATTCTGTCACTCAACTCAGAAGGTTTCTCCACTCCCTCATGTAGCCCTTTATTTAAGGTAAGGGCTCATTCTGATGAATGAGTATGCTAAGATGGTCTTTGTGTAAGGTATAGCGGTCTAGTCCAAACACAGCTGCTTACACTCACAAATATGACAGCAGCTGCAGCAGCAGTTTGTCTTTTCCAAAGACCTTTGTTGCCATGGAGGCTGAGGTGCAGCAAGGTGATGGATCTGCTTCAGCCGATGTCATAATAATCACAGAGGCTGAATGGATGTTCATTTACACACTCTGTCAACTATTTCGCCTCACATCGACCGTTGTAATGTATGATGTAATGCTGAGCACAGTGCCACCCTGCCATTAAAAAGCAGTTAAATGAACAGCGAACATCTCGAACATCGTCGTGTTAAATGACGGGAAAAATATGCACTTTTTAGTGGGACATATGTCCTGTTGAAAAGAAACAAATCTGTGAGGTTATCACATAAAATAGCAATTATCTGGTTGGATAAGTGTGTGCACCCTTACACTTCTACTTTGCCGATTTTGATTGAATTTTAGGATTAAGTTTCCTTCCAACATGTTGACTTGGTTACGTTTACTTGTTCCACTATGCAAGATCTCTCCAAATATCTCGAAGCCAAAGATTGTCTGGAGTTTCTCAGCTATTCCAAAACGTACATTTTTATCTAATGAAGCCATTTTTGTGGATTAGGACAAATACTTTGATTTACTATTGTGCTAAAACATCTAATATTTCTTGGTTTTCTGATGGAAGACATCAGAAAGTGTTTCATTATTACTGGAATTAAAGCTTGATTATAATTTCATCCACATTGACAAAAACAGAAAACAAATCCAAATACCATTATGCTGCCATCACCATCTTTTTCCTGCAGTTATGGTGTTCTATCATTGAAGTTTGAAGGGGAAGAATTTACTGTCAGCCTTCATTAGTTTTGAATAAAATTTTTGTAATATTGGGTTTTCCCCCACATTTGTTCCAACCACTGATGACCCTTGGGGCTATTTGAACAAATGTACTCAAATGTGACCATTTACATGTTTTTATCCATGTGAAATTATGATACTACAATAACTATGATAAAGTCCCTTAAGGATGGAGTGCACTGTTTCTCCGACCATTGCAAATTTTACAACTCCCAAAAGTAAAAGCAGTGGGTTAGCTATAAGAATTGTTCCCTCACTGTGTTGTCTTTTATTTTCTAATGTCATCTTAAAGTAATTTGAGGCTTTTAACAGTCTCCATCAATAACTGCAATGATATAACAAAAAAAAATAACCTCTTATAGATTTTTCATAACACAAAGCAATTCTGAATGACTATACAGTCACTTGAAAAGCAAAGTGATACCTCTGGCATTTGTGTCCGTATGTGTGTGCGCATGCAGCAGAGAGTATGTGTTTGCCAGGTAAGCGATCCAGGTGGATGGCAGCAGAGGGGCTCCGGTGTCCCGTTTCAGGCAGCAGCTGGTGAGCGAGACCCTGGCCGAGGTCACCATCAGCAGGGACCATGCCCCCCTCGCCCCCGGCCCTTCCCTCGCCGCTTTCTCCACACTCGGCCCTGTCATTGTCATCCGATCTCATCCGTGCTGCATACATGGGAACAGCAGCTTCTCCGCAACACAATGAAGCTCTTTTTAATTATCGGGGACAGTGGCCTCGGTCGAGCGATGACAGCTAAAGCGTATGCGTCGTCGTCAAGAGACGAGCAGCTCATGCATTCATTCAGGCACGAAGCTTCACAGGCACAGTGATAACTGATCACATTGTGGAGCCGTGATGCGCAGCACAAAGGTCGGGCATGAGGGTACACAAAGACACACAGTAACAACCTCATGCTCACTGGACCGCCGGCTGAAAATAACTGAAGATGCAGCGTTGTGTCACTTTTCCACGTTATCAACTTTATAACCAAAAACTACTTTATTGGAATTTCCAGAGGTAAACTGACGTAAAATAGTGCACAATTGTGCAGTACAAGGAGAGTTCATCCATCCTCCCATCATCTCCAACCAGCTTCCTTTTCCCTGCTGAAGAATAGCATTCCTAAAATGATGCTGCCACACCATGCTTCACTGGAGAGGTTGGCCTGTTCATGATAATTTGGAGCTTCTTTTTTTTTTCCTGCATATCAGTCTTCCTTTACTGTCCCATATGACCAGAGTACATTCTTCCACATACTTGCTTTGTTATTAAACATCTAAGCAGGAATTTCTCTTTTTTTTCTTCACCGTTCAATGAAGTCCAGATTTTGCTGAGTGCACATCCAATAGTTCTCCTACTAACACCTCACCTGAGTTGTAGATATCTGCAGCTAAGCTTTTCGTGGAACCTGATTATGACCCTGGATTAGGCAACAACTGAAGGCAGTTGCTTGCACCGGATTTTATTTTCAGGTATCACAGTAAACAACTCTGAGCACAAATGCATGCATCACTTTTCTGTTTATATATAAATATATATATAGATAGATAGACAGATAGATAGAAAATTATTTTCAAACCAAACATAACTTTTCTTCCATTTTACAATTACGAACACTTAAATCTACAAAGACATATTTAAATTTGTGTGTAATGGGGGAAAAAGTTAGATATTTTGGCAGATGTAGACATTTTTTGCAAGCCGCTGTGAATAAAGATTTCAAATTAAAAAATATTGAACTTTTTCTGTTTCGTTTAAAGCATTTTTAACATCAACATTTTTAGTGACCATTGTCCCCTGAGTGCTCTCACATTGTGCAAATTAACATGGGGATATTATGTAGCTGTTGGAGCAAAAACAAGGTTAATTTGTTTGGCCTCATTTCCTTTGCTGACAATTTGTCTGCGTTAAGATAACAGCATAAAGACAGGATGAACACAGAAGCATTAAGGCATACAGAAAGTGATATTATTATAACTACATAAGGTCGAGCAGTTTTTAAAATCATGCTTCATCTGCAGCAGAGCGGGAGGTTCTGGAGGATACCGTATGTGGGACAAATTAAGCAGGCTTTATGCTCTGGATTTTAAAGCACGGCCTCTTCAGCTCACCAAGGAAATTGAGTTTGTGACCGAAAAAATGCACTTTCCTCTTAACCCCCTGACCAGCCGTCACAGACACACAAACTTTCTCTTTGAAGGCTAAACGGGCAGAAACGAGGGAGGATTGGCTGTTCTTCGGAGTTATGGAAGCCCTGATCCTATTACCCGCCACCCCGTGAAAAATGTGTCTGCAGGCCCCAGGAGCTTTTAACCTTTCACTGCTCCGCGCTTTGATTCATGGAGACCAGTGGCGCTCTCATGTGAGTGTTGGCCCGCTGAAAAATGTGGAGCCAGTGTTTCCTGGCCTCAAGGTAAGTCCGAGTCCTGCCTCGCAGTAAACATAGGGATTCCCTGCGACTGGGAAAAGTGAAATAAAAGGAATATTTCTCCAGTTTTTCCACTGAGAAAACACATCAATCAAGAGTCAATCTCTCACAGTGCATGTTATAGAAATTGTACATGGTTTTTCTATGATAGCCAGCCCCAGGCAGCTGCAGAAAGTGTCTGCTGATCGGAGTTTAAAGCCACACATGCCAGCTTTCTGCAAGTCTAAATCAGTCACTTTTGGGTTGTTGTTTTTTTTTTTTTTTAGGAACAAATGCAGTTTTAGATATATACTGACTCACAAAAGTAACTTTACTGAATTTTCTTAGTATTCTACTTGCTAGTCTTACATGGAGGAGACAGTGTTGGGAGTTCATAGCCCACCTGCAACCAATGAGTTGCCGGTTTGAAGCCCCGCTCCATCTGTCCGTCTCAGTTGTTGGGTAAGACATGTCACTCTGTTTGTTTTGGTCCAACACTGACCAGAGCACATTCTTCCACATGTTTGCTGTGTCTCCCTGTGTCTCCGTGTTCACACTGCAAGCAAATATGGCCCAAATCAGAATTTTTGGGATCAAATGGCCAGATCAGACTTTTTAGTATAAGTTCACTCGCCTTTTATTTGTGCATAATGCCATTAGTTGTCCTTTCAATTGATTTCGTTTGAGCAGTGAATCTCTGCAGCTCCTCCAGAGTCACCTTAGGCTGATTATCTGCCTTCCTTGTGTCTCACTGTAGATTGGTCATGTCTTATTGTGATTATAGATAATCCATAGCCTTTCAGTTTCAGAAGATGGATAGAACAGTGCACTGAGGTGTTCAATGCTTGGAATGCTATTTTTAAAACCAACCCTGCAGATGAATACCCAAAATAAAAACGTTTGATCCTTCAGAAATCTGGAAGAAAATGCAGCTCAACTACGAAATGCACTTTTTTTTTTCCAAATGTGTGTTTTCTTGAATTAAACTAAGACAGAGCAAAAATAGACAGCTTAGACCCCGAATAAGCTTAAATGTTTGCTAATGGGGACCTGCAGTTCATGCTTTTTCAGATTAGATTTATCATTCAATAAAAAGTGGATTTATTGATCTCATTTGTGATGCTTAGCTACAGCCCATTTAGTTCCACATCACAGGTCTCCGTATGAGTTACTGCCAAGAGCCAGAGCATTAAAAGAGCTGACAAAAGGGGGTCTGAGTCTCCCTAAAAAACTCAGCCGTTTTAGCTGCTTTGTTGCCAGCCCACAAAGAGGAGCCTTCGGGGGGCTTGGAAGAAACTCACGACAATTGCACAAGTCACAATATCTACTTGTGTGGCGGACCATAACTTGCCATGCACCTCAGCTAACGTGTTGGTTTAAATACCACGGAGAAGCTCTGAAAACAGGCATTAAAGTAGCCCAAATCCCCCTCAAGTGGCTGTGCGCTTAGCATGGTCTCTGAAAGGTATCCAGCCGTTTATGTGAAACCTAAGCACTTCTTGATCAAAGGCTTTTAGGAGACTGCGAGGTGAATGAGGAGCCTTGTACAATTCTCTGTTGATTACTTTTTTTTTTAAGTCAGCACGAGCGTGTGTGTAGGCGTGCGCGTTTTTTTTTTTTTTTTTTGCGTGCGTCTCCAAAGGCAGGAATCTTTCACCGGGGAGAACGGATTAACACATCAAATCCGTCCCTTCAATCAATTGGGAGGTAATGGAGCGAAATCGGGAAACACACACCCTGCACATTGCCAGCACGCACAACAGATTAAGGAAGCTTTCTCTTCTCCACGCCTTAATGAACACTTGTACTCAGATGTAACAAAACAAAACTTCTTTTTTTTACGCAAGAAAATGAAACAGGGGAAAATGATGCTTTAGTTTATTGAATAGGATCTTAAAATATTTCCAGCTGTTGCCTAGAATTATAGAAAGCAGAAATAAGTACAATAACTTTCCCTTCTTTTTCCTCCTTTGTTCAAGGAGGCAAAACCTGCATGGTTCCTGACGGAAGCTGCAGCACCACTTTGTGTTTGTGTTTGGACAAACTTGACCCTCAACCTCCTGCTGTGGGCCCATGACCTCTCTCACTGACCCGTCAACATACTAATTTGTCAACACTCCCCCCCCCCTCCTTCTAGGACTCGTCCGTGGTCCCTCAGACACTCCTGTCTTTGCAGACACAGCTCTGCTCACAATCAATATCGCAACTGTGTGAAAAGTTAAATTACCAAAAGAGAGTTGCATCTGTAGTGCAGAGCCATAAATATTAATGTGCTTTTGTTTTATACATGTTTGGAGCCAAAGCAAGTGTGGTGCTCAACATTAAGTTGGTGCTGCATTCAGCACTTTCTGTGGATTTTTACTACACTCTGGTGCATTTAAAGCACCTATTTGTATACTATATATTAGACATTAGATTCAGTAGCTGTAATTTTATGAAGACAGTCCATTTTCGTTGTCTTCTATTGATACCCAAAAATGTGTTGTGCTAGTGGGTTACTGTATACACATTAGTTCAGAAGTTTATATACACAACAGGTTATTTAACCCCAACTGATGCTGTCATTAGCTTCACATTTCCTGAAGACATATCCTGTGATCGGGCAAATTGGGTTAATTTAATTTAGAAAAGAGAAATTATTGGCACAGTTCTAGCAAAAAAAAAAAAAAAAAAAAAGGAAATTTGGCTTAATGACTTTATGATTAAGAGATGGAAGGACAGTGGAGAACTGTCATCTTAACTGAAGATTTGTGGTTGGAAAAAATCTTGAATAATTATTCAAGATCACTTAAACGCTTGGTGATAATAAAATATCAAAGAGACACAACTGCTGAACCCAGCTATTGCCGGTAGTTAAAGTGAGATCATTTCCACAAGCATCATGTGAAGAGAACCGAAAGAACTGGGAGTAAAAAGCTGTGCAGCCTTAAAGAAAATCTGATCATTTAGGCTAAGAAAAAAGGGCTCTAATTTGCCAGAAAACATAAAGATGGGACTGTAGACCAATGGAAGAAGTCATGTCATCTGATGAGTCTAGATTTACCTTGTTGCATAGGGGTGGGCACATCAGTGTAAGACGAGAGGTGCATACAGTAATGCACTACTGTGCTTAGTGCCAACTGGACAGGCCTATGGTTGCAGCTCTGTGATGCAGGTTCAAGTTCAGTAGCATTATGTTTCCAAAGAATGAGGTGAGCTGACAGCCTGGATATGTTAAATGGGAGGATTATCCCGTATCTGAATTTCATATTCCAAGACGACGGTGCCAGGATTGTGAAAATGTGGTTAAAGGAGCATGAGATGTTCTTTTCACACACCACAGAATCCAGATCTGAACTCTGCTGAGAAACTTCAGGATCTGCTGAAGGAGAATTTGCAAAGCCGTTTGACTCTTTCATTTTCCTAGCTTTTATCTAAGGGTGACAGTTTAGGTCATATGATTGAAACATAACAGCTGGGACGACGATCCCAAAGTCAAATCAAAATTGATTGTGGAAGGAGTAAAGCAGGTCAACTTTGAGCTCAGCGAAGATCTTTCTAAGACCTCCCCCTCAACGCTACTGGGAATTTGTGGATTATGTTTAAAATTCAGTTTCAGTACAATTCAGTTTATTTGTACAGCACCAATTCCCAACACGTCGTCTCAAAACACTTTACAAAAAATGTGCGTCCACACACCCAATAAATCTAAATGAACTAAGTCAAATTCTGAATCATTTGTTTGAAACAGTCCACCTTTCAGGCCTTCACTAACTAGAGAAATGACACCAAGCCCACAGTTTTTTGTGTCAAAAACAGAATGTTAAATTCCAGGTAACAGGCCAAACATACAGAAAACTGGATCGGTTTCCTGTCGCAACTAATCCGCTGTAGTGTGTGCCTCCCTCCTTTGACATGTGTCACCATATGTTTAGCACCAAACGGAGAGCATCAGCACTAATGCCGATGGAGCAGCGATCCTTCTGGGGATCCTTCCGCCCATTTCCTCTTTTTAGGTGCAGTGAAAAGCAGCAATTTAAAAACACTGAAGTCACAGAGGGGACTGTGTGGAAATGCGATAAGACAAAAGAATTCTCCTAAGCACCACGGCACAGAAGAGACTGTGAAAGGTGAACGAATGGTTTTTAGTGATGCCAGGCGACCACAAAAAGTGGGAAACACATAGTATTCATTCCCCGTGACTTTCTGTCCTGCTTTGTCACATTTAAGCTACAAACTTCAGTATATTTTATCAGTGTTTTAAGTGAGAGTCTTTGTTTTCAGCATCAATACTCCGATACCCCCAACTAAAATGCAGTGCAGCTGTCTTAGCAATAAGTTGTTACTGATTTAAAGTACCTTTACTGTTGTGGATTTCTTCAATGTTTTTACTCAGTTTGCATTTTAGTTTGCCTTTACATAGACTTAAACACTTGTTCAACATTTTGGTCAAATGTCATTTGGAAAAGTGTTCTCTAATTAAAGGGGTGGAATTATGCATTTTCCAGGCACAATCAAGTTATTTTTGTTTAACTTCACAATTATATACTACTTTGTTATAAATTTAACGTTATATGAATACTTGTGCAAGACACCGTCTTCATGCTCCCCTCAGGTTTGTCAAAGATAGTGTGCTGCACACTAACATGGAGACGTCTTCTTGGACCCAGACATTGGCTGAGAACTAAAGTACTTAAAAGTTGTCAGAGTGAACATATGGAGACGCAGGTCAAAGGAAGGCAAGATGAACATTTGGAGACGTAAGAGGTGCAGTTTTAAATCCGGACCCGGGTAAAAACGTGCCAGAGCATACTGCGAGGCAGAGCCCTGGCACCGCCGTATAATCCATTTGTTCATGGCAGAGGCGTTAATGTCTGAGCAGCTCCAAGCCAAAAAACATAAGGGAGCGCTTTAATCAAAACTTGCATGAATCACAGCCGTAAAATCTCTGCAAACGCTTGAACAGGGGTGAGAGGTGAGCAAGCGTCACTTTGGACTCCTGAGCCCGAGAACGATAGGGCGAAACCCTTCCTGTGTGTGATGTCACGTCAGGGGAAAATGAGGAACGTGTGCGGTGTCAGTATAGTGGTAGGCTTGAACAAGGGGGGGCGGATTAGGACTGTCAATAGACCCCAGTGTGGCTGATCCTTTCAGGGGTTAAAGACCAGGAAATCACTCTCTCAGACTCACAGGCATAAAGCCGTAAGAGCACAAGCCCTCGCTAACGTTCCTCTGGTGGCTGATGAGGTGTCTTAGCTGATTAATGCCGCGCAGAACTTTGGAGGTCGTTTCCAGGACTTTAATTAGGCCAGGCACTAACTAAATCACACTTAGACAATTGAGTTTTCAGTTATCTTGAATTAGGCTCAGCTGAAGACCAGGAAACCTGATTACCGTGTTTACGTGAGGAGAAGTCCCCAATTTAAAGGTCAGTAGAAGGGGAGGATAATAGAATATTAGTTACCTAGAGTAGATATTGGACAAAATGAAAAGTTATGCGAGCTTCCTGCGGTGTTTCATGACAGTTATAACTGCTGGGGTGGTTCTGGAGACTCACGCTAAGGCCAGACAAGCCCAAATCAGATTAACAAGCCAAATCTAAGTGATTTAACAATCTCTGTGGAGAGGTTAATCCCATTACAACAATGACCTCCTCCTCCTTAAAGCAAACAGGAACCAGCTTTTTTTTTTTTTAATGGTTTCTAATTAATTGCCTCTAAAACCTTCCCACAAGCACTTCTGCGACAAGTTATCTTACCGGCTGATTCTCTAGTCTTCTTGGTTGCAGAGCTTCAAATAAACGTCTCATGACCACGTTTATTTGGTCATAATAAACGTGACCAAATAACATTTATTATTTGGTCACGTTTATATATGTGACCAAATATATAAATGTATATATATGTTAAAGCATATATATATATATATATATATATATATATATATATACAGTACAGACCAAAAGTTTGGACACACAGTTGTGTCCAAACTTTTGGTCTGTACTATATATATATATATATACACATTTTTTTCCCTATATCATTTATATCGTAGATCTACAGATCAAAGTGTTTTGATGAAATGCAGCCCACTTAAGGTTAAGCTCGATCAAAGACATGTACTTATGCTTATATATGGTTGTACAAACAACCCATTCATTGTGTGCATACTAAGGTAGAGCCAGCCATCACTCTTCTAATGCTGCCTTAAACCTGCATCTCACAAGATACAACTACAGGCTGACTAATCAGATATGTGTCAGGTTGCTATACTTGTGTGTTATTCATAGTGTTATTACTTCAGGTAATACAGTGAAACAAGACCACCTGCAAGAAAGCTGAAATCCACAAATACATGAGTCTCCCTCTAAGAATACTTAGAACTGCCTATTGTATTAGTTCAAACACCAAATATGCCTTAATGTGAATTAATACACACAGTGGAAACAGTCTTAGCACTAATGCATAAACTAACTTCTACAGGCTTCTTTATGTCCAGTCTTGATAGATTGATTGCTTTGCAAATGGAAGACAACAATTTTCCTACATATTTCAGTCCCAAGCTGCATTTTCTATTTTCTACTGTTTTAGATATGTCCTTTGGGGGGAAAATCACAATAGGCAGGTTTTCTGCAAGTAATTTGGGGTCATGTTCTTAAAAAAAAAAACAATTATGAATTCAGAGCCATGAATAGGCGTGAGTCCAGTGTAAACCACTGTAGGCAAGTTTTTGTTATCACTATGTTCACTTTTTTCATTTAAGTCTCCTAAAGCTGAAATAATAATGCAGTGACTTTTTTCTGTCACACTAAAAGGACTCAGATTATCAGATACATTTTAATCTAGACACAGATGATCTGAGCAAAGATAAAAATGTTAATTTTTTTCATGTCTTTAATAACTGGTTGTGAAAACACTGAGGGCAATAACTACTGTTATAACTGACTAAGTCTTTTACATCTTTTCAGAGGAACTTCAGCCCAGTCTGCTTTAGAGAACTGGATTGTGTCTGAATTAAACATAATTTTAAATATTTAACATGATGTACAGTATGTAAAATTTAGTTTTTTGAGCTCTGTATCATATTATAATTTAATTCCTTCATCAAAAACACACCTGACGTGTTGCTTTGATTTTTTTTTCATGCATGTTTGAGAAATCTTTGACTCTCTCGCACCTCTTCCCTTGTCTACCACACTTAGCTCCACCAGACTAGCAGCAGCAGCGATTAGCAAACAGCTGGTGGAGCTACGCGTCTGCTGAGCTTATCACCCAACTTACATCTCAGTCAATCACTCCTAACAATCGCTGTAAATGGCATAACGGAAAGGCATTGTTGTGATGACTTAACGAAAGCAGTGTAGGAAAAAAAAAAGGGAGCTTCTTAAAGAGACAGAGGCCGTGTTTCTAGGCGTCAAATTGTGAAATCAAATTTCTTTTATGTCATGTTTGATTTCATAACAACAAGGTAACATAGTTGCCTGATTATGCTATTAAATGACACTATGGGTCTGAAAAATGCCTAATACTGCCTCTTTAACATTCTAGAAAATGTAAAAATTTTCATTTTGTTGAAGTTTTATTTTAAAATTTTAAAATATAAATAACATAGTAGTTATTTAAAATGAGAACATGTTGTAGATATGTGGTTTAAATTGTACATAGTCTCTTTTTCATAGGTAAGGTAGCATTTGAGGCTCTAAACGAGTTTTGTTCAGCTGGACTGAGGACAAAAATGGCTCTTTGCCTAAGCATCAGCCTGCTGATTACACAATCATCGAGATGAAGTGTGTCCAAGCAGATAAATGCCTCTAAAACATGCAGCTCTCCACGAACCAACTTAGCTCTAGAAAACGCTGTATGCTGTGTTTTTTGTAATGCAAGTTGCCCACCAATATACAAGGTCCAAGCCATACACATTTCTGGTCTGCTGCTCCTTTATTGCATGTCCATTTCCACTAGTTAAATACATTTACTCTTGGAAAAATTGCTTATGTGTATATATCAAACTAATTACCTAAAAGATTATCCAGACTTTTGGAGGAGTGGTCCATCCGACCATGAGGGAGGAAAAGTCGAAGGAGGGAAACAGGAACAAGGAGGAAAGGTGGAGTGACACTGGGATTCGACTTGGGAAAATTCTCTGTGGTCACTCATAAAATGGTGAAAGCAGGAAAGAAAACATGTTCTTGCAGACCGCGTAGGGATTTGATGGGACTTAATGAACTCTAGTGTGTGGTGTTTGGATGGAGACAAAGAAACACAGGAAGGACTTTGGTCAAATTCATCAACCACAAAGTGTAATCCAGTGTGTTGGATGGTGGTCTCAGCTTTATTTCTGGGGCCAACAGGGAGGTCATTATAAAACTAATTGCCGTTCTTTTTTATGTATGAAACCTTTTGCATTTTGGGGGGGAGGGTACTCAAAGGCTCTAAGTTTAGAAAGTACATTTATATATCCAGAAAGAACTTCACATTGTTTTATTTTTTCAGATTTTTATGGTGAATTGACAGAGGGCATAATTAGATTCTTTGTGTTTTTGTTATTGTTTTTCTCCCTGAACAGAAGAAAAATGACAAATCAGAAAGGACAGCTAAATTTTTTTTTGTGCTGAGAAAAATATTTTGAAAAGTAACTTAAGATGAATTTTAATAAGAAAAAACTGGAACATCCAGTGCCTCACAAAACACCCTTTGAATTTTTTTAAGCTTAGTAACATCTATTATTCTCACATTCAGCTTACAGACTGTAGCATGACTTTAAATTAATACTTAGTTGCAAACTTTCTAATGTGTCTGAATTCAATTCTGCTATTTAAAAAAGTAAATAATTAACCTAATGACAAGAAAAATAGAAGTAAAAAATATTACAGGTACTTTTAGAGTTATTCTCTTGTGGGAATTCAGCAACAATATGTTCCCATATCTTTATTATTATTATTTGGTTCTTTATCAATTTAGCCAAAGTCATTAAGATCTATTGCAAGTCCAAAGACCACTTATAGCTCCAGAGCCACAAGTTGCACACCACTGTGATAGACCAACATTAAGTTTTCAAAAACCCTACAACAAAACTCTGAGAAGTGTGGCATACACTTGTGTTTATCCCCCTTGAGTCAATCATTTGTAAAACCAGATTTTGCTGCAATTATAGCCACATGTCTTCTGGGGTTTGTCATTCTTCCCCACAAATAAATGCAATCTCAGTCTGACTGTCCGAATGACTTTGACTAGGTCATTCTAACACTTAGATGTTAAAATAGTTAGCCTAGGCTGAAGCCTTGGCTGTAAGTGTAGTGTCTTCGTCCTGCAGAAAGATGAACCTCTAACCCAGCCTGAAGTGTGTTGCAGCCTCCAACACATTTTTCTTTAGGCTTGACCTGTTTTTAACACCACTTATCTTCCCATAAACCTTGACCAGATCCCCTGTATCTGCTGAAGAAATGGTTCTCAACAACATGGCGCTGCTATCAACATTTTTCAATATTCCGATGTTGTTGTCATAGTAGTTTCCCCTTAAATTCTGATATGACCATAGTACCTCATTTCAATAAAGTGTGTCCACGTGTTTCCATGCAAATAGATGCAATAGTACAACATCAGAAGTGCAGAATAACATTGAATGCCTGTAATAACAAGTCATGTTTGAAACCAACAGAACGAGGTGAAAACAAAACACATCTTGCAGTTTTCTTGCTTGTAAAATTCCTGAATGGTTAAGGACCAAATGTCCATCCTGCAGTTGTCTGTTTGTTTTCTGCAATTCCAATAGAAATGATCAGCTTTTATTTTTTTCCTGCTCTCTGAGTTTTGTGTTTGGACAGAAAAGGGGAGGACCCACTGAGATCTCTTCCACTAACAGATGGGAACTTGTAGGTCCATTAGGCTGTGCAGCACGCTTCGATGCATTCCGTCAAGAACGCTGCAGAATCTATCGATTCTTTGGTAAAAAAGAAAATTACAAACCAGACATCTAGTTTACAATTCTTGGGCGCTTGCTGGAAAGGACGCCCTGCATGTGTGATTGTTTCTGCAGAGAACTTTTGCTCATAAGGAAACACTCTGTGTGCTCCGAAAGCAGGAAAATGATGGATGTGTTTCATTTCTGCCACCTGTGCTTCCACTGACAAGATAATGTTATTCTGTTGCACATTAAAACTCCATCCATTAAAAACAGATGGTTAATTTATGTGGCACCGCTCTCTCAGCGTTTGCTACTGTTAATTCAGTTTGATCCCAACACCCAGCAGAGAACTAACAGGTCCTTCAATTTGTCTTGGATTTGAGAGCATTGTGTTAACGAGAGTTCAAATCTCCCTTCAAAAGTCCAATTTGTTTTATTACATCTACCACTAATTTTTTTTTTCCAATTAGCTGTTCATTTAATGAACTGTATATGATTTTAAACACAACAAGTACGATCAATCAATCAACTAAGAGTGAGAAACAAAACTGTTTCCTCAAAGTGCGTGCTGGTGTCTTTCATTGGAGAGCTCTTACACATTTCTTATGTAGTTTTTTTTTTTTTTGAGAAGTTCTTAGTACTTTTAAGCAAGTTTATAAAATACAAATACAAAATTTCACCTTGAATTTATTCAGGTTTTTGTTTTATTTTTATATGGAGATCAAACTTTAAATACAGAAAATGGATGTATGTACGGATGGATGTCGGTGACGTGCGGTGACGTTCATAGCTGGTGAGGCACTGACTTCATCACAATCAGATTTACAAATATAGACCCCCTGCATGTTATTGTTTACATATGGAAATTTCACGCATGTGGAAAACGCTGGAGGGCAAAAAGACTATTCTTTTACATGTCATACAAGGCCGCGCTGCCGCAGTAGAATAATTCTGTTAACTCAATCAAACTTGGACATGTAGATATTAATTACGTGCAGACTCGTTGCCATAGCAACTGACAACAAAGCTACAAAAAAAAAAAAAACACTCATATTTCCCACACAAAGAGCAGAACGTTCAGTCTGTTGCAGTAGTACGGTTTTAGGTTATGGCTTTTGCGATTATTAATAAGTGATTGCTGTGGTAAGAGGAGAAAATTATAAATATATCGCTGCACTTAACTGTATGGCTAGCTAGCTCGCTGTTTGGATGGATGGATGGATGGATGGATGGATGGATGGATGGATGGATGGATGGATGGACGTTCAAGCATTTTTCTCCAGATAGTATTTTGTTTTCCAATACATTATCATTCTGAAAAGATACAAAGTGCTGCTGCTGACATTTCGGTAAACGTCAGTAAATTCAACTCAAACTAAACTTTTAAATGAAGACTGGATCTGAAAGATTTTACCAAGAAAGGTAAAGTGAAACTTAAGTGATACATTTTTCAACAAATCAAACGTTTAATCTCCTTCAGCTGACATTAATAAATTCAATATAAAAACAAAAATCCTTTTGGTGTCTTTAAATCACCTTATCCCTCTGCTTTCCTTCAATTTAAACATTTATTCATCTCTTCCAGACAAAGCCCCTTTGTGGGATCCATTACTAGGTGAAGACATCTGCAGACACTTCACCTGAGCTGAAAACTGCTCTGTGTCCTTCAGCTCCAACTCCCTCCTGCTATCGAAAAGGAACAGCTTTTTTTCCCCCATTCATTCACCTACTATATCACTATCAACTGGGGTTCAAAATGTAAAGAGAAAAGAATAGTCGGTGTAGATTGTGCATGCTTAATGTTGACAAAGTCCAGGATTGTGGAGTGACCAAATAATAGCTTCCTACAGGTTTTTCCACTTGAGGTGTTAATCTCTGCACCTCCTCCAGAGCGACCATAGGCCTCTTTTTTGCTTATCTAATCAATTGTTTGTCTGCAACTTCATAATGTCAAAAGAGACTTCTGGTTGTTTGGAAAAAAATCTCCCCAAAAACCATGATTATCAGACATGCTGTTGAATCACTCTGAGAAATAGGTGTTTCTAAGTGGTCAGAAGAGGAAAGCACTTTGCTTCAGCATGTTTGACCACAAGAAAGCAGACAGATTGGTAAACAGTCTGCAGGTTCCTGCTGCAATGAGAGCGATAATAGTTTTGTCCTTCCTCCAGGCTCCATAGCTGTTTTCAGGGGAAGCAGGCTGGCCAATTTCTGAGGCAGGAGGGGGGCAGATGAGTTAGTGGGGATGGATGAAGAGATTTGAAATAGAGTGCGGAGATTCTGGCCTTCGGTGCCGAAAGAAGTCACACTGTCTGGAATCAAGTGCTGGCAGTTGGTAGGCAGTATTTATTGCCATGTTTTGTGGCAACAGTGGATGTGGTTGCTACAACCTGAATGCAAATAATGTATTTGTCTGCAATTTCCTGTATTAGTCTGAGCCACACATGTGAAACTCAAGGACTGCGGACCACACCCAGCCCAGGGAACACTTGCAATATCTCCATCTTTGATTGTCCAGCAGTGTGTCACATAATGCTCATATCAAAACACACTGCATATTTCAAAATGTACCGCTCCAGTTAGATATGAACGAAGGTTCTGTGCCTCACTGTAATCCAAAGTATCCATTTTACTGCTTAACTAAGCCCCCTGCACAATTCACATAGCACTTCATTGACTTTGTATCGCAAGACAAGTTGTCCAAAGATGTTTTTCAATAATTTTTGTTCTTAAGCAGGAGAGTGTATCTGCGTACATCCAAATGGAGTTTGCAAAAGAACAGATTATCAGTCCTCTCTGCGAGTCTGACTCAGTTTTACATGTACTACCGAGAAAGGTTACTCTAAATCTAAAAGTAATAAAATTCTTCAGTCAAAAAAATTCTCTCTCTGTCAAAATGGGGTGCTGATAAATGTATTTATTGGCTCCTCGGGATTTTTTCATAACTGTATTTTGAAAAAATCTGAACTGAAAGAAGTTTTGTAAATGGTGTGGCCTGTCTTGGGCCAACTTACATAGCATACCTAGGGTGTTTCTTACTGAAAAATACTGGGTGGTGCAGCTGGTTGAAAACATGGAGAAGTTAAAGCAGGCAAGAGTCCAAAGCTGAGGCTAACTCTCAGTCTGGCACAAAGCTCTTGATTTCTGCTACAGCATGTGGAAGTGCTTTTGGCTTGGAGTAGAACTAACTGGGCTGGGAGGGGGAAAAAAGAGGGAGAAAAAGCTGAAGGCAAAAACAAGCAAGCAAAAAGCAGAGTCTGCAAATGGACAAAGGAGCTGGGACAAAGCACATTACTCTTCATTTTTGTCACATCCAACTACCCAGTAGCCATACAGTGGGAAAACAAGCCTCTGAATTATGATGAATGCAGTCAAAAGTGGAAAGCGGCTGCTAACAAAGAAGCACATAAAGGATTCTTACATTTAGTATCGCACAATGGAGCACATTTCCTGGGATAAAATTACTGCTGTTGCCAAGTTGATTAAATACACAGATTTTTTTTTTTTTTTTGCATTGCCTTCATGTTTTGTCATTCTTCCTGATCCGACCTTAACAACCGACTTCAAGACCAATTCCTCCCCTGAGCTGACCCCGTCCCTCTGACACAGCCAGCTCTCTGCTCTATATGACAGGGTTTCGGCAGGGTTATCATCAAGTCTATCCAGTGGTCTCAAAGCTAATATCAATGTCTCAAGGGTGTGCAGATAACCATCATTTTTCTCCCTCTAAACCCCACTGTTGGTCCCCTGAGTAGAGGCTCAGCTGCCTGCTAAAGCCTGTTTTTACTTCATCCCTCTGCTGTTGTCACAACATTTTCATTACATTGCAGCTTTAAGCCCTTAATGACCCCCTTCTAAGACTAAACATGAGGTCAAACAGGGTGTTGTCCGGACAAAGAGCCGCATAGGCGGCAACTTTTGTTCATAGCTAACCTTTGTTGACCTCTAAGCTGATAATGCCAATATATTGATGTCAGATGTTCAACACTGAAGCAAATATTAAATTACATTTAGTATATTGAGTCTTTTTTTTAAATCTTTGAAATGAAATGATTTTCACAGAAATAATGTTGATTACATAAAAACTCATAAGGTAAAAATCTCATACGGATTCTATCACCTTACTTTTTATGATCAGATTTGTATTGGAATGTACCTTCAGATCAGGATTTGGTTGATGCAACGCTAGCTGCAATCACAGCATTCAGAGGGTATGTTTGAGGCTGTTTTAGGGTATATTTCATTTTTGACTATGTGGGAAAAAAGGTCATGCTTAGATATCTTAGTATTTACATTGGACTTGGTATAAAAAGTTAGAGAACCACTGACTGAGGCAAAACAGGAAAAAGGAAGCAAGGACGATGGGTTTTTGGAGAGTTAGAACTTTTAGCTGTTACATAAATACACACCACCTTCTGAAATGCTTTCTGGTGCTTGTTACCATATGACTACAGCAAAAGTCTGAGCAGCCTGTCTATTAGTGTTGTTATAAATAAAAACTTCAGTTCAGAAAGCTAAAGCAAAGTGTAAATAATGCAGAAGTTGGGCATGATATCAAAAACACCCAAGAGTTAATCCATTCAGAGAGCACGTTCCAACACACATGGTGAGTGTTTGATATCATGTTTCTGAGTTTTGTTAAATAAACAGTAACTGCTTCAGCCTTTCTAAACCTTTGCCAAAACCATACAGAGCTTGGATGCAAGTGCTCCTTGGAGAATAGTTTCAGGGGAAAATTACTACAACTATCCAGATCTGAGGTAATCATGTAGTAGCGTACAAATGTCTACATGTTTCACGTTAGGAGGAGCCGGTCTCTTCTCCAGGTTCTTTGGACTTTCTGAAGATTCTGGACTTTGTAACAACTAGTGACCATTTTTTGGATTAAGATGCAGCTCTGCTAAAACACAAAAGTTACCTGACTATCTTCTAACCAGAATGTCAAAGGGCACTTTCATTTGAGGACTGACTTTGGGCACCACTGCCCTAAAGTTGGTCTTTTAAGCTGCAAACCTACAGCTTCAATCCGGATTTCCTTGCTGAAAGAAACCTATAAGAAATCCTACTCTCAGTTTTCCACAAGCCACATAGTGTAAACTGCAAATATGGGGAAGAAGGTGCTGTGGTCAGATGAGATTATGTATAAATCTTGGGGGACTACTCTGTACACATCCCGTGGGTAAAACATGATTGAAGCAACATGCTGTGGTGATTCTTTTGTTGCAGCAGGGGCAGAGAAGCAGGTCAGTGTTAATAGGAAAATGGATTCAGCTAAATACATGGCAATCCTGAAATAAAAACTTAGAGGTTGTAAAAGACTGGAGAGGAGATTTAACTTCAAGCAGGATAATCATACCACCAAGGGTACAATTACATGGGATACATCAAAGTGTATTTGCAAATCTAATGAGGAATCTGCTGCAATTAAGAAATGCTGTTCGCAGAACCTCTCCACCCACTTGGATGGAGCTACAGTTATTTTGCAAAGACATATTCGCAGAAATTTCAGGTCCCAGGTGTATGGATCTGGAGAGACATACCCCAAAACACTTGCAGTTACTAAGTATCAACTTAGAGGCACTGAATACAAATATACACACAACTCTTTCAGATTTTCAATCATGATTTTAGAACCAATTATAATCTACTGAAGTTATGTGATACTTTGTGTTGGTCTTCCACATGAACAAAATGCAACTGTATTTCTTGTTATGTGACAAAATATGAACACTGTAAAGTAAGCCACCTGACCACTTTTCTCCGTTTGTTAGTGCAGTACTGTGATGTTCTGGTCAAATTTATTATGTAAACATCAAGCTAGGGTCCTAAGATAAACCGTGAAATACCATTGAGAACCTGGAGAATTATTGGAGAAACGATAGAAGAACAGTCTGTACTTGGAAGAAAAACAAAACAAATTTTGAGCAGTGATTTTTATTTTATTTTTAATTTTTTAGGTTAGTTGTGAGTTTTCTGCATGTCAAGAAGTAATTTTCTACAACTGAATCCTATAGTGGTATGAAAGGAAATGCAGTGGTTAAGATCATTTAAGACTTCTGCACTCAGAATGTTGTTTCAAAGGGTTGCAGAAAAACCTATGAAAAGTTTATAAAGCTAATTTCGGCTGATTGCCGAGCTTTCAACATTTTCCAAGCTTCTTTATGGATGAGAAAGACTCAGGCATTTTCTTTTGTTGCTTTTAAGCTCAAATCAACTGCTATAGACAAGTTGAACACCTTGGATTAGCCTTCCCATAATTAGATCCGCAATTATTATTGATATAAACATAAAGAAGAACTGTTCATTTTCTCCCTGATCTCTTAGTGCATGTGGTTTGAAGGCTGCTGTCTGGCTTAATCTCCTACAGTGTCAGTTTATTTCGTGCGCCTGTTCTACAGCTCTGCTGCCGATGTCGCTGCCAGCTCTTTGGTGCCGAGTTCAGCGCAGACACAAGCTCACTCAGCCCAGAGTCGGGTGTGATTCTTCAGTGTTTGCTTGATTTTCCACCAAAGTCCAAATGAAATGATTAATGGCAATGAAGGGCCGTGGCTTGTTTCTCAGCCCACAGGCTTCAGGGTCTGATCAAGTTGTTTGCGCAGGCTAAACGGGAATGGGTGTGTAGGCGAACGCAGAGTTTGCAAATGGAATATGATGAACAGAAAGTGTCCTTGTTAATGTGGATTTTACTCTTATGTAATATGTGAAGCAAACTTGGATTAGTTTTGTTCTCTGCTATTCCCCAGAGGTAATCACATTTTTAAATTTTCCTGCATGCATCAACAAGAAACAAAAAAAAATTGCTCTGTCACATTCCACTGTGGGTAAGTATGAGCAGTATCAAACAAATATGACTTTACTGCAAGCTGCAATGCAATCCGACAAGCAGCTGCGGCTAAAATGGCAAAATGAGTTAATTCTGCTTCTGACAGATAGAAACCAGTCTCAGAGTACCTTCAACTCAAACAAATATTACTAACAAGCATTAAAAAAAGAAATTATGTTTTCAAAATGTATTTTTGAAACATACGAGCACAAAAGCCACTGTAATCTCTACTTTTAAGTATTCAGATGTTCTACATTTAACATTCTATGTTTTATCTTACTAAGCATAAAAAAACTTATTTGCTGCACAATCAACTATTTACATTGAAGACTGGGCTAATTAAATCACATGTTTTTTGACAAGCAATCAGAGGAAATTGATACTGATCTGTTTTGTTAGTCAATCACATAAAGTAATTTGAAGACAAAGAAAAAGAAAAGAATAATAATACAAACAGGAAATATTGGGAGTCAGTTTCTTAATATCTAGCAGTTGCTGTTAAGGATGTACTAAATGGTTTCCAGAAAGAATCTTAGGGGAAAAAATGTCAACTTACATATAAATATCCTACTTATATAAAGACATTTCTGTGGTGACAATAAAGCCTATTTTGGTCTCAAAACAGCAGAATGCCCTTTAATTTAGACTCCTCAAAATTAAATACATAGATTTATTGCAGCGCTCTAAAGCTTCATCACTGGCAGAGGGGTGATGAGAAATACCTCTGAGCACCTGCTCTCAGAAAGAAAAAAAAAACATCTTGTGAATGGGCTTCAGTACCTGTTAACGTCACACTCCCTCCTCTTTTGCTGCACCACTATTAGCTCACCTTTCCATATGAAAGTCCTCCTAAGCCAGGTCGTCCAGGCAGCAGATGTTACGCTGGGCCGTTCAGGCCGAAAGCCTTGATCCAAGATGATTGGGCGTAATTACAGGCTGTAAGCTGATAGTGATGGAATAGGGAGTCCATTGAGATGTCAGTCCTCCTGGTGTTTCTGAATGCAGCCAGCCACTATCACGGGTGCAGCCTGCACAACCCTGCAGGCTGATAAAATGAGGAGAGGTAAGAGATTTTAATAGGAGCACCTGGAGAAGTGAACTAGGTTAAATAGTGACAGGTTTGTAAGTGTTGGTTAGTGTAGGATGGAGACAACGTCACAGCACATATCTGTATATTGTAACAGATAGGTTCCTCCTTTTCACCATTCCTTCATTCCTTTTCCCCTACCTCCTTCTGTTCTTCTGTCCTTCTTCACTTCCTTCCTTTCAGGTAGTTCTCTCCAAGGCTGAACAACAGAAATTCAAAATTATTATATAAACATATGTTGCAAATTGTTTTTCAAGGATTTTGCATCTAGTTTAGCTTAAAGTAAAATGGTTGCTACTACATCTTTCAGTTTTGCTTTTCACATACACGAACTCATTGGGGGCTCGTTGAGAAACCTATAGTCCCAGATTTAAAAAAATAAAGAATGTCTATGTATGTTTTTAGTTCATGATTTCAGATCTAATAATTAGGACACTAATATCATTTCAAACTGTCCAAAAATCAAATGAGATTACTTTTACATAGAGACCTTACACTGAATTTTGAGTTTTAGGGAGTGGATTTTAGTTTTCAGACTGTAGGAGGTATTTCTGATCTCTGTCTAAACAAGTGGAACGAATATACAACTAAACTTGTTGAACACTTTGTTAATTATTTACGTTTCAATTCTTAAACCTTTGAGTAAAACATGTTTCTGTTTGGTGTAGCCTCGCATAAACAAGACCTTAAAGTACTTCATATGCATCAGATTTGCCACCAGTGCAAATAAATCACTGTCTTTTTGAACTCCAAAGAAAACGTTTTCCAAATGACTTTACGTATTCAGGCAGCGTGGAAGAGGAACAGAGAGACTGGGAGGCAAAGGGAAAACAAGGAAGAAATGTTGGAGAGAAGAGTAGAAAAAAATCAGAGCGGCCTGGCTGTATGTTGGAAGGCACCTAATTGTCTACTGCAGCATGTAATGACAAGCTTACTTTGCATCAATCTTTCATTATTAGGAGCTATTTTTGTCTCCATGCAGGAGGCGAACAGATTCATCCTCTGCGTGGTGCTGAATGAGGAGGGCAACGGCGGTCTGTTCACCAACAGAACAGGAAGGACAGGAGCTAAACGTGATTTCATTTAAACTGGTGCCACAAATTAAGTCGGGCTGCATTTTCAGGTAAAAAACATATGTACATATATAATAAATAGTCTTGTAAAAATTCACTTAGACAATAAATGAGAGATATTAAAATGTTTACCGTGATGAATGAGGATAGGTTTTTGGCAATAAATCTTTGCATTTAAATTCTTTATCTGGTTTAAATATTACAGTATTTTTTCTCAACACACATTATAAAAGTAACCTACTGAGAGTATTTGAAATTTTCCTTATCATTTTCTCTTTGAGAACACTGCCCCCTATCTATAAACAATATATAGTGACTCGGTTATCTACGGCTTCAAAACATAAAATAGCATCTCAAAGAAGCTCATGTGAACCTTTTAATTAAAATCTTGTGGAATTTTGTTTGTTCTTTGTTTTTTGTTGTTGGTGGTGGTTTTTTTGTGTGTGTGGGTTTTTTTGTTGTTTTTTGCACTGCATGGCCTTGTGTATTGCTTTGGCTCATCAATAAACTATTACAATGAATCAGTGAAACAGTAAAATTCCTGTGAATGGCTGAGAATGAGAGAGCTGGGCTCTGTGCCAGGGATCAGGACTCGGGGAAATACAGAGGGAGAAAGAGAAGAGGGGCATCTGTGTGGATTTGACTCATCTCTGTGCTCCTAATAACCCCGCTGGATGAAATATGCGTTGAGTGGAGATGATTACCTCTTTATCGCTGCTCTCTATACTTATCCCCCCCCACGGTCTTCCTCTCTGCAGGTTGTAGCTCCTCCCCGGCTCTCATCCTCTCTTGAACGTATAAGCCTCAGTCTCAGTGATCCTGTTCGCTCCTCAACAGTCTTGAAGCGATTAGCTCTGCGAGCTCGTGCGGCTTCGCTTAAACACTTTCTTAACTTCTGATGGCAAAGTACATCAGATGCCACGAAAGTTTGCATTGAAAAGAGAGAGACAGACAGAAAGAAAAAAAAGTTAAACTTGGAACTTTCTGTAAGATCTAAGCATAAAATTTAAGACAATGACAGCAATGGCTCAGTGCAGCTGTAGGCATCTTTCTTCTACATCACTATGGATACGTCTTGGCCCACTCTTTTTTTTTGGACGCTAGAAAACTATATTTCACGTCTAGCCTCAGAAGTTGTATGTGGACATACAGACATTAAGACATCCCTTTTCAATTAAATGTTTAACCCACTTTAATTGAACCTTGTTTTTATAACAATCCTGCGTTGGGTTTCTCAGACTTCTGTAAAGTGCCATGCAGCCGAACTGTGATGTCCCTGATGCGAGCGCAGATCATCGGGGCAGAGACTGTTTTCCCAGCTGTCTTTGGCACGCCAGGCATGAAGGAACGAGCAAGGAGTGACGGATCCGTATCCCTGAGGATTAGCATGCTGAAGACATCCTGGTGTTGAGCGGGATCGGATTTAAAAAGTACTTTGCTGATAATGACGCTGCTCTTTAAGACTGCAGACTACAGAGGTAGACATGCAGGACCAGAACCTTTTGAAAAGGAAATGATCAAAACACACTTTAAACTGGAAACCACCTGCTTCCTCCTGAAACAACTTGTCTGGCTTTTTATTATTTTTCTCCTCACTAACATATGCTCACTTAGAAAAGATTTTATCCCTTTACTGTGATCATGTTTGGAAGCCTAAATCTGATATTGTGCTTTGCATTTCGTTTTGTTTTGCACCAAGTTAGTTTTGCAAGCCCACAGCAGTTCTTGTCTAGACATCTCAATCTGCAAAGATGCAGAGGCTGCCAGTAAGAGATGTTCATCTGCTACATTTATCTCTACAGGCATCAAAGGCCCCCCGACAGCAGCCTCCGTCACGCCACAGGTGGAGGATATGCTGTGAAAATAGCACTATTGTCAGCCCTTCGTACCATCTGCCTCACTTTCTCCAGACCCCCACCCCTCTCTTCTCTACTACAAAGGGCCGTCACCTCATAATGAACCCTGAGGGTGATTTAAAGTCCTGTTGGTATTGCAATGACCAGAGACTGCAGGAATGATGGCAGTTTGTTGTGCTCTGTGCACAGATGGGATTTTTTTTTTTCACTGAAAGAATCAGTGACACAGGCCTCCTGTACAGTCTGGAAGGGTGGAGTATTTTCCAGTTGTGGAAAACAGAGCATGAAAATATGTCTGTCCCATTGTTTTAATGTTGTGTTGTTAATTCCTCCCTTCCTTATGTCCTTCCTTTTACCGTTCACCTGCTGGGTGTCACTCCCAGCTTGTGTCCCATTAGGGAGGCTACACCTCCCTAATGTCCTTCCTTGTTTTCTTTCTTTCGTCCTTGTGCCTTTAAATTTCTTTGGTGTTCTTCTTTCTTTTCTTCCTTCCTTCCTTCCTTTCTCTTGTTTGTTCTTGATGATATTCTTCTTCTTCCCCTCATATCTCATTTCAATTCTTCCTTTTTTATAAATATCTGCACTTCTGTTTTTCCTTCCTTCTTTCCCTTAATCATGTCTTTCCCCTTCTTCTTTCCTTCCTTGTATGCTACCTTTCTTTCTTGTATACTTCCTTTTGTCCTTCTTTTCCTGTACTTCTTTCCTTCCTTTTGTCATTCTTTAGTTGCACAATTCCTTGTGTCCGTTTCCCTGCTATTCATCCTTACTACCCCATCTTCTCCTGTTCTTCCACCAAGTTCCTGTTTTTTTCCAGTTACTTGCTATACATAAATTTTGCTAACAGTAATTTTATAATAAACTTTCAATTTTATACTTTAACACGGCCTCTGGAAAGCTCCATGTGGAAAACTTTCTAAATATGACAGTAGAAAAGTGTAGGGACCTCAAGTATTATTGAATAAGCTGTGCAGGGTGCGTGTGTGCTGCAACAGATAGTTGTTTGGCTCCTTTTAGTCACTAATTGTTTTCTGGATTCTGTCGATGAGTATTTTCTGAAAAGCGAAGCGTAGGTTTAATATTCTGCACCACTGGAGTGGATAATGGAAACATCAATAACAATGTCTTTAAAAAACATGCAGGTATACAGTATTTTGGGCACACAGAAACCTTTCGCAGTGATGGGAAGAAGAACATGACTTCTGTTCTGGATGATCGTGTCGACTTTTGTGGCCCAAAGCCGCCCCGTGTCTCCGCGCTCTTAGTGTGAGCCGTTTATGAAAACGCTCCGTTCAGCTTGAAGCCAGAGCGATTGTGTCTGCCTGTCTCACTTGGATCTTTTCATCTCTCCATGCTGTCATTACGGTGGGTCACGGAGGTGAAGGGCACCAATTGGGGCAAAGCATGCTGGGATACATGCACTGTGGGTCGCTCTCCCAACGGTGCTCCGAGCCCTTGAGGTTCGATGGCACATGTTGCTAGGGTACGCTGGCAGCTGCCTCAGCTTTGCATAGTAACTAACGTAAAGGAGAATTAGTTCTGGTCACATCCATGTAGGATGTTTATCACCTCTTGCATTGTAATTCTTCATCTGTATTCACATAGATGGTCCCTGGGGGTAATAATTTAACACCGTCTCAATTAAATTGTTTTCATATTTACAGGATTCTACGAAAGTTTTAAACCTCCTCATATTTCTTTTTTAAATTTTGACAACAAGCACTCAGACTTTAATTTATTGTCTTAATGTGATTGAATTTTGACTGCTACAAATAGTCTCAAAAATTAGGACTATGGACTGCGCCATTGGTGAATGCTGGGTGTTGGGAGTTGGTTTGTTATCAGATAACATACCAACACAAAGTAGTACTTAATTGTGAATTGTTAAAAGGACAATTATTCAGAGATTAAAATTTGCACAGGGCACAAGGATGTTTATACCCACTCTTATTCTGATACCCCTAAATAAAATGCAAAGCCACTAATTGCCCTCAAAAGTCCCCTAAAAAGTGAATGAAGCTCATAGATTGGTAATTAAATTCCAGTATAAATATGGCTGTTCTGTAAAAACCTTAGATGTCTATTAGAGAACATTATTTAGCATAAAAGAGTGTTGTCAGTGTGACCTGACCTGGTATATTCAGGTCAGGTCATTGGGGAAAAAATGTTTTTGATTTCTGAGCATCCACTCTGTCAGTGCCAATCAAGCTGAAAACTGTCCAATTTTGATTACTAAGCAATTCCTCTGTGCATCTCTGTCTAAAACCATAAAATATATCTTTGACTAGAAGATTTACTCCTTCAGCTAACACTGTTGGTCAAAAGCAGAAGTCCGTGACTTATTACAATAAAAAAATTATAGAGGAGATTAAACTGAGACAACTGAAAGAAAATACTCAGAAAGATTAAACAAGTCAGAAACGCTTGGGCATGCAAGAAGTTTAGTGCCCTTCTGCCAGAGCCATTTGCTGTTGCAAATTTCTAACCCGTAATCTTTTTTTACCCTAGAACAGCGGTCCCCAACCTTTTTAGTCGCGCGGACCGCTCAGCCCTTCGCAATTTTGCTGCGGACGGGTGGGGGGTGGGGGTACGCGGCCCGATGGTTGGGGACCACTGCCCTAGAAGATGCGTGAAAATGACTAGAAGAAAACAACGGTTTGACAAAACTTCAATGGCAGTTACAGTTAAAGTCCAACCTTGCCGTTTTATAAGAATGGGGGAAAGCAAACTTTTAAGGAAGTTGTAGCTAAAAAATTTCGTAACGTAAAATGCACAATATATAAATAAATGTTTATGTACATAGACACAAATCTCAAATGGAAAAGTGACAGACACATTACCCTCACATAGGGATGAAAAAATTTATGTTAAGGAATCTTGAAGACCTTCAAATTTCTCAACACCTATTCCTATTGTTGTCCTGTAGATAACCCTTTTAATTACCAGAGCAGCTGAAGTTCTTTTTTCACAAGAATGGTTTTCAAAATAATAAAAAAAAAAATTCTAAGTAAAACAACATCAACCTCAATTTTAGAAAATGAAATTCTCAGAGAAGCTCTGAGGGAAAAGCCAATAGACAGTAACATTGCTTGTCGACTGGCCTTTATGGACATAAAGTGATCTTGTCTCCACAACAAACCGAGGTTCACACTGTGAGTGAAGCTGAGAAAAATATATAAAATGGTGCATCATGTACTACACTAGCCAGCTCATCAGGCATGCAGTCTCAGCTGGCATGGAGGCAATATGAAACACATAAACCCTTCCGATATTAATGACTCTGTCGAGCTGAAAGCCTCTGATGCTATTCGGAGATAGGCGTTAAATGTCCCTGAGTACTGAGAACACAACATTATGTGCATTCATATAAATATCCTCTCATCTCTGCGCAAGACGGCCTGTCCTTGAGTTCCCATGAAAATAATAAGAGGTGGGCCTCCTGTAACTCAATACCCAGATATTGCCTGCACTGGTGGCGCCGAGAGATGAAATGAAATCAGAACAAGGTGATGACAATGATGCCACTTGTGGTCGAGTTGCAGACTTGAGGATTCATTCCCTTCGTATTTTAGCTCCCCTCTAATTTCCAAATCTTGTTGTGAGCCTTTTTTTGGTGCTATGTGATTGTTTTAAGTATTGTTATGCTTCCAATAATCAAACACAGTTACAAATTGGTCTAAAAGCAATAGAACCAAGAAAAAGTAAGGAATTACAGCATACCCACTTACAAGGCTCATAAATTATATTTAAAAAAATACAATTACTCTACAATGAGTTTCATCTTCTCCCAAACACTACTTATTATACAAACACCTTACAAACAGGTGTTTAATGCTCACTCTACAATGTGAAGTAGAAATTCAAAATAATACACCCAAATTCTAGATCTCTGAGTAAGACTAACGGTATGAGACTGAATCTTGCCTTTATGAGACAAGGATTTTTGCCTCTGTCTTTTCAAGCAATCTTACTTTTTTCAAACAGATGAAGGATCCAAGGAATTAAACAGTTTATTTTATGCAAGAGTTGCCTTTGAAGCCATTATGAGCTATTCCCAACAGCCAGGGATCTAATCAAGTTGTGCGGCAAGCCAAGAGGCTGTCATCTCTGGGGGGGTCCCCAACTGTCCCTCAGTGCTTGGATCTGTCACACCTGTCACTGTCCTTTATAGAGGCAAAGAGACAGCTCCCACTCTGGATCTTTGCTGATGAGACCAGTTATCAGCCCCTCAAGCGCCACTTCAATAACAAGGCTAGTGTCAGGTTCCCTCTTCAGCAGCACACTACACATGGATGGGGGGCAATCAAAGGCCACTCTTAAACATTTGGGAAGATTGCCCCGACTTTAACCCTCTCCTGTCCTACTCCCAGGAGCCTGGAAACCCACAGCAGGCCAGTGTCCGATTTCTCTGCTGGTTTACCCTCTGAACTGTGTGGACGGATGGAGGAGCAGCTTAACCTCTTAGTGAGACCTCCAGGGAGAGGTAGCATTGGAGCTGGAAGGGCCCAAGAGATGGCTGATTTCATTATGTGGATGTTAGAAGTTGCCCTTTGTTGCCTGACTGTCCCTGTTGTTTACTGTGCAGGAATTCCCATTAAATGCTGTTAATGACTAATGTCAAGTTTAAGTACAGCTTGTTAAAACACTTAAAGAAACACCAAGTAGTTGCAAACAATTAAGAAAAACAGTTTAGAGTTTAAAAATCTACAAAAAAAGTTGCATTTAATTCTCACTTTCATTTTGTCCAGTATTTTTTTAACAGAGACATATTTTGTCTGATTTCTGTTCTACATAACCAGAACATATCCTTTGACCTTCTCGTGAGAAACTGCTAAAGTATTTAAGCACATGTTGCAGACTTTGCTATTCAGCATCAACTGTGAACTCAAAAGACACAATTTGTGCTTCATTTAACATGAACTGAATGCAGTTCTGCCCTATGACGGGTTGCCCATGTGACCAATTGGGCAACTGTAAACACGGTAGAGCCATAAGTACAGCCAATACACAAATCATCAAAAAAATAACAAAGCTAACTTCCGAAATTCCTTAAAACATAAAAAAAAATCAACATGTCTTTCAAATCAGCAGTTTTCAAAAATCAGGACCCACAGTCTTTCATGACTTAAATGCGTTCATGCTCCAGCACACCTGATTCAAATGATTGCATTTCCTCCTCATCAGCTCATCAAGTGACCCTGAAGCCCATTCATCTAAATCATGTGTGGCAGGAAGGAAACAACTAAAACATGCAGGACAGTGGGTCCTGATGACCAGGATTGGGAATGATTGCTTTACATTATACAAGTGAAGTGACCATAATTAAAGATATGGTCTTAAATCAAAATTTGAGTTCAGTTTTTGTAACCCTTTCTGATTTATCTCAACAAAAATACTCCATGTGTATGTGAGTGGTTCAGTCTCTGCCTCAAGCAAAACAGCTAAGGTAACTTTAGCGGATGTAATGCAGGTACTGCTACAGCCAATCGTGAAGGAAGAGCTGAGACAAAAAGCAAACTTGTCATTTTAATGGTGCATACCCCAACTCCTATGACCTTGGAGATAACCTTGGTTCAAATAGAGATGCTTCTTTGCTGCATCAATAGGAGTCAGTAGAAGTGTTTGGGCATTTGATCAGGATGTCTGATCAGGGTGGCTGGCTTTGGAGCTTTTCTGGGCACATCCCACTGGGATGGAGCACAGGTTAGAGCCAGAACCCACTGGAGGGACTATAAATAACATTTATGTTTTACCGTTAAGTTACAGTATATTACTACATGCTAAAATTCTACTTTTAAACAAAGTTTGCAAAAATTAATTCAGATTGGGTCATAAAAATAAATGGCTGCCATTGCCCAGGAAGCAATGCCATGGTCAATCATCACCCCTTCATGTTGCCAGTAAAACTTATTGGGTACCAAACATAACATTCTCCAATACTGTTAGGTCAGATTTTCCACAGCATGGGGAGAAAGATTTCTAAAACTCAGTCTTGAACTGGTTTTCTCTGTAAATTGAGACTTAAGAGAAGGAATTATTCAGAGGTGTTATATTTTCTCTGGAATCTTCACTCCTGACTTTTAAAGACATACATCATCAGTGCGGTAAACTAAGACAGGTTGCAAATTTTGGATTAAATTCTTGTGCGGCTCCGAAACACTCCTACCTCAGGTCTCCTTTACATGGTAGTGCCACTTACAGAGGCAATGAATACAACCCCGTGTCCCACGAGCCATAAAATCCCATGTCTAGGACATTTGCCATTTTGAGGTTAAGGCGATGGCCAAGGCAAACATCAGAACTACTCTCAACATTAGACATACGGAAGCAGCTGCAGCTGAAAATGTCATACAATGTTTTCTCTTCTGTGCAGGAACAAATTATTTAAGATTTAAGTTTTTTTATTCAGATCACTTCAATGTAATATTATCCATCAATACCTTATGCTACCTAACAGGCCATGTAGCTAATATAAGAGAAGGTATCCTTACAAAAGTACTTATGAATTGTTGTAAGAAGTACCTGAATGTACTTCGTTTGGATTTTTGTTTAATATACAGTACTAACTGTGTATAAATATAAAGGTAAATTGTTAGATGAGATGATCCTTTTACAAATACATATCTGAGGAATGTGCAACTCTTTGCAAGTCCTCCAGAGTTGCCATGGCCCTATTGACTTCTTTTCTGATTAATACTCTCCGTGCTAGGCCTGTTAATTCCTGTCTTCATGAAGTTGCAGATGTTTTTTTTGTGAAATTTTCTTTCCATGTTCAGATAGTGAATTCAACAAAACTGTTACATTTTCAAAGTTTAGGATATTGTTTTCTAACTTAACCCTGCCATTCACTGACAGCAGTTGATTGCACTGTATTTTATTCATGCAAGTCAAGGTACAGCGATTCAAAATTCAATTTACCTCCAACATTTTTTATTTTATTTTGAAAATTATACATAGTTTTCCTTTGGCTTCACAATCGTGTATTACTTTGTACTGTTCTGTCACATAAAATCCCGATAAAATACTTTGATGTTTGTGACTTAATGTGACAATATATTAAAAAACAGCACAAGGTTTCTGAACAATTGTGTTCTTTAATTTTAGTTACGTTTCTGCCACAACTCAATGCTAATTTAAAAGTATTTTCCTTATGTTGTCTTTAAAGTTGTCTTTTCTTTAAATTTGGCTTCTTTACCAGAGGACAGTCAGATTCAATTAGCCTTAATCTGTTCTATGCTGAGAGCAGCAATCCCCCATGTTTTGCTCATTTTTCCAGATCTGACTTTGTGTTCTGTCTTTTCCAAGTTAATCCACTCCACAATAAGCTGTCTATATGTACATCTTTTTATGTGTGTGATGCATAAGAGAAGTGCTCCATTCACACTCTGTGAACTCCACTCCTCCTTCTCAAAGAGTGCTTTCACCAATAAACTGTAAGTGTGTCTTAGTCATAATTCATAACTCATTTACAGCCTGTCTCATAAGATCGGGACAACTCAAAATTTATGACTGGCCATTATTCTTATTAGGCTTGTAAAAGTAGGCATTAGCCCACACTAGTCATTTGTAAAATTCACTTTACCTAACAAGGGGCAGACTGGGGTTGAAAGAACAACTAAACTCAATCAGAGCTCCACAAGGTGATGGCAACATGCCCATCTCTATAACTAGTATGAAAAGCTTGAATATGAATATGGTGTCTGAGCTCCAGAGGGGCAAGGGATTCATTTTGGTAAGAAATCCCAGCATATAAATGTGATGTTTCTGATTGATAATATGAACAGCTGATTGCGTGAGAAGTATAAGACAACCAGCAGCACATGTCTGCATGTCAATTCAAACCCAATCCCACCTGCCAGTCATGATAAACGATGCGGGACGAAATAAAATAAACAAAACCGACTGCATCTAAATCCTACAATTGAATGGCCTGTTTGGATTCTGATTTTGCACAGCAGTTTTACGAAATCTAACGGTCCCAGAGTTTGTGGGGGGGAAAAAAAACAAGGACCAACGAGAAGTAGAGAGAATACAATCATGTGTTGCATGCTTTCCTTTTTTGATTTCTCCTACAGGACATGCTTCTCGCATAACCAGATAGTTTTCAGCTTCTGTCAGACAGCTGGGTCAAGCTCTGGTCATGCAGAGGCAGGAAGAGCGTCAGGCACAGGAACTGGTTTGCATCCAGCAGCTGCTGTAATTCTGAATTTGATGGGTGAATGGGGGTAAGTCGTTCTCCTGTGTAACCTCAAAAGGATACTTCTGATCTGAGTTCTGTGAAGGTATTACCAGTAATACTTCCTTCATTTCCAATTAAAAGATGTCATACAATAATACATTTTTAGAAAAATTAATACATTTACAAAGACATTTAATGGGCAACAGCTGGTGGGAAGAACCTCACGTTTAGCTTATTTTAACTGGAAACGTTCATATCCAAAGGATTCAACTCTGTTTTCGGAGATGCATTGAGAAATAAATCAACACCAAGTAGTGGGAAATTGTAAAATGAATGAAAAAATACGTATGTATGCTCAACATTTTTTTTTACAAAAGCAAAAATCTGGAAACAGTGCTGTGCTCATCTAATCTGCTCTTTTTATTCTGATACCCTGTGAAGGAGGAGCCGTCACGAGCTCAGAGTAGGGCTTCAGTAAAGTTCGCGCACACATACATGCACATGCACACAATATCCGCACACCCGACATAACTTACTTTTTGGTTTCAGCTCAAACTGGCGCTGTTCGTTGTGGTTGCTCACTGTGTTCCTGTCTCAGTAGTCAAGCTCATTCTAGCTTGTAGTTTCCAGAAACATTTTCCCGGTCCAGATATTCAAGCCAAGCTATTTCCGGGTTGAAGCGCACCGCTAGGGAAACACGTGCTGACGTAATAATTACATCATCAGGACGTTGTATTAATTGAAATTGATTGTTGTCATTCGGTTTCTTTTTTCAATGTTCTGATTATTTATTTATTTTTATTTTTTTTGTATGTGATAGCAGTTTACTTGAGTTAGAAGTAATCGGGGGTTTTTTCTTGATCTTTTTTTGTCCTCTTGTGGGCGTAGCCTGTGAAAAATGTTGCCAACGCCTTGTGTTTTATTCAAATTTAATTCAAAATTAAATTACTTTATTGACCCCATAGGGAAATTAAATCCAAAGTGAAATTAAACAGCATGACATAGTCAAGTGTTAATTATTGGACATAAAATAAAAGTGTCCAATCAGAATGTTTTTTGCCATTCAGATGTTAAAGTTTCATAAAAGTCCTTTAAATTCAGAGCAACTGCAGCCATCCACATCATCAGTTTCCCGTCGAGTGAATATGGTGACAGTATAGGCACTGAAAAATAGTCTCTCTACACGTCCCCAAGGCTGAAAAACAGCATTAGGGAATAAGAATACCATCCCACTCACACCACCATCAGATCCACGAAGAATAGAATTTACATCTGTTGTTGTTTTACTCTAAGTTTGCATTAAGTCGAGGCATTAGAGTGTCATTAAATTCCTCTGCTCGTGCTTTAAGCGTAATGCCTGTAAATATTTTTCTGAAGAAAACACAGGATTAAGGCAGAATTGCTGCTGTGCTGTGATGTGTTTTCCCACTGACAGTTTCTTCTTTGGTGAGACGTTAGTCCATCATCTCCAGCGGGATCCGACTTCAGATCTCCTCATTGATCCCACACAAAACAAATGGCGGTCTCTGACAGCAGGACACAATGCTTCATCCTGCCCCATCCATTAACCCCTATCACACAGCTCCCACTCTGATGATGGAACACACTGATGTCCCATTGATAGACAGGAAGACTGAGCAAAATATGCGAAGGGGTAAAGAGAGGGAACTAGACTCTATACAGGGAGCAAAAAAAGGAGGACGACAAATTAGTGTGCCACCTAAGAGGGGAAAAAAAGAAACATTAAAAGTTATAACTGTTAAATTACTAAAATCCCATTAGATTTTTGTTGAGTTTAGTAAGCCTGAATCCTGAAACACAGCTGTCATGGGTTAAACTGGGTTTGTAATGAGGCTCTAAATTCACCATTGTTTTCCTGGCTTACTGGAAAGCAGTAGGACCATCAGCCACCACGTACAGCAGCAGATTGAGGAGAAGTCGGGGGGGTCTTCATTAAAGCCAAACCACAGGGTGAGGAGATATCCCTCTCCTTGCTCTCTGTGGGCAACACTGGCTTTGTCAGCCATTCTTTGTAATTAGCACAGATCTCCTCCCTCCTCCTTCTCCTCCCTTCAAAATTAACAGCAACAGGAAGCATGGTGCAACCCAACCTCCTGTCTTATCTTAGCAATAAGCTTTGGGAACCTGGGTGAGCCACATCTGACGTGTGAATGACAATGTAAGGGGTGTAACGCTGTTGTGTTTGGGCCCACAAAATAATTTGCAGAGCCTTTAATATTGTTTTGTTGGCTGGAATTCATCACCTTGTGGACAATAAATAAGTCGAGACTAAAATCAAAGAAAAGATTTACAGACCTCTGGAAAGTCTGGAGAATTATTGATCAGCACAAGTTTAATGAGCTCTGACTGTAAAAAAAAAAAAAAAAGAAAAGAAAATGAGGAAAAACTCAATATTTCTACTTTAGACAGAAAATAGTAGCATCAGTGACCTTGAGAATTTTTCTATATTACGTAAAATATTCAAGTGATCTCATTTATTCAGGTGCAAAAATATATCAAATTTTGATAGACGAATAGTTATATTTTAACCTGGGTATTCTTAAATATTGGCTATCGTGAGGGTGCTGAAAACATTTCCCTCACTAAGGTGAAGTACACACTTACATTCTTTGACAAGAAGTTTATTTCATTATACTTTTATTTTGAAGAATGCTAACTTCTCTGTCTTTGTGGTCCACTTCCCATAAATAAAATTCATAGAGTGTATGTATGATAAAAGCCTAATGACTTCATCTGGAGGGAATTTCCTAATCAACCAACTAATTGAGACAGACCATTGGCTAAAGGTGAGGGTGGAAGTGGACCGAAGCATTAGTTTGATTTGACTTTGTGTATTATTTAATCAGTATTAGTTTGAAGTCAGATGTATGTTGCATATGTTAAATACTTTTATTGGCACAGCGTAAAACTTTATTTGAACATGCAACGTTCAGATGAAAACCCCAATATTCTGGATTCCTATTTGTTTGAACAAGAAATTGAAAACAAAATGCAACTTTAATGCAGAAACAACTGAGTATTTCCTTTGCAACCTGCAAAACCAACAAAACACAGTGAAAAAAGACAAATCTCTGTGCAACACGGTTGTTATAAACCAACTGCAAAATTGCTTCCACATTGCACGAGTCAACTTTTGTTGCTAATTTTATTGCGCTAGCGGAACATTTGGTTGTCAAGGAGATGTTCTCATGAAAAAGAAGCAATGAGTGCCATTCTCCAGTGGTGCGGCAACACTCAATTGGCAGCATTTTATTCCTTGGAAAAAGAGTGTAAGATGATCATGGCACGTAGCTAGTTATTGTATCTGGTTTCTTGACAGAAAGGGCATACAACTCTCGCACAGACAAAATATTTACTTTTTTTTTCTAAATGCAAACTAAAGAACTTCTCCTGCTGCACGTTTTTTGACAGATCAGCTCTGACACTGAAAGAAAGCTTCTGTTCTCTGTGCTTCAGTTTCCTTATTATTAAAAGGTCGAACTCAGATTTTTTTAGGGTGTCACAACAAGCTGAGGTCAGCTCATGTCAGGAGTTTGTGGTCCCCTTGTTAGTCTATTACAGATCTGTTGGCAGGTTAAATAGCTTCCAGCTGCACAGAGAAACCTGTGACCTGCAGCCTGGGGTCATGTAGTAGTCAAGGGTTTGGCAGCAGGGAGGTGGAGTGGTACTTAAAGGATGTTTCTTGTCTCATCAGCCAAGATTTGCACAAGATGCCTATGATAATATAGATCCCCCCCTAAATTATCCCAAGGGGTGGATATGTTTATTTTCAGCTGATGACTGCGAGCAAATGTCTCTAAACAAGTGTGTGCTGACAAGTGAAGACGTGACGAAGGAGTCATGTGTTTTCAGCATGCGTCTTCTGGTTTGATGTGGTTAAGATGGGCTGCGATCGGCTAATGATTGGGAGACCTGAGAGTGTGATGCCTCTGGATGCAGCAGGGGCCAAATATTCCCAGAGGGACATCTTTGTTAGCACAAGGTGGGAGTGTTTTATGTCCCCAGGTCAATATTCACACTTTGGCTGTCCTTCCCTGCTGCCAACAAAGCATTCACTCCAGGTTCCCTCCACTCAATCTTCTCTCTCTTCTAACAAGACTGTGATTGGATGATATTTTTAACCTGTTTGTCCAAAGGTCCTTGGCACATTGAGGAAATAAAAAAAGAGAGATGTCCTAGAAGAAAGATGAGCCGTCATCGAAACACATTTGTGTCAGGCTGTGTGCTATGTGTTGCAGTAATCTATGGGAGCAGTTATGTCTGAGACATGAAGGTTCATTCATCACATTCCTCCTCAGTCTGTGGCAGCAGAAGAATTTCAATGTGACACTGGGGCAATACATCACGGTGGACGTCCCTGCACGGCATGGCGAGGCACTTTCAACACATCCGCCTCTCGTTTTCAGGCTCCAAGGTGCTGGCATCCGACTTCACCAACTCCGTCTTCTTCAATTCTAAAATGTGTCAACAGAGCTTTGGCTCAAAAACAGGTCTGAGACAAAGAAAAAATACTCTTTTAAGCTGTAAAATTAAAGTGTACTTAACCTGCAGCAGAACGCCAGCAGAGCCGCTTTTTCATTGTATTTTCCAGGGGTGAGGGATAACATATACATACACGTCAAACTGCCATCGTCTGGACAACATGAAATAAGGCTGTAGTGAGCCAGGTAAATATTAACCATGGCTACAAAACACAAACTCTTTTTGTGGTACCCACAGGCTGGAAAAGTACTACTTGTAATACTTTAAATGTCACAAAGTCAATTTCCAACATATTGAAGGCTTGTTTTGTTTTCTTTATGACAGCCCAAAGACTCTGGGCTTTTTAGTTTAAATGGACCTCCTTCACTAACAAACCACAATCTGTTATATGTTTATTTATTCTCCATTAGTCACTATAAAGCTGTCGATGGCTTTCATTTTTCTGCTAATGCACTATAATATACAGTCAGAAAAGATGTCTGTTATTAAGCAAGTGGAGCACAAATGGTGATGCCAGCTTGAGCGAGACCAAGCCCCACAAATGAAATTAATCTCTGGAGGTTTTCTGGAAAAGCTTTGATCAACATATCTTAGATAAATCCTTTTTATTTATTTGATTATTGCTATAGATGTATTCTATTTATAATACAGTAGGATTTTTTTATTTTAATAAAGCAATATAAAATTACTTTCAACATTGCTAAGGTTTCAATTAAACTCAGTCTGAAGCACTCTTGAATTCGAAGGAGGTTCTTTATTGTGCAGGTTGAGAGAAGAAATTAGTGATTTTTTTAATCACAATTGAGTGTTTATTTAATATCAGCACTGAAATTGACCCTTTTGTTCAAGGTCATATGAATTAAGGATAACTAACCATTAATAAAATCAACAAATAAATCAAAAACTAATCAATTTAATACACTGTAATCACAAAGGATTTGCCTCTTACAAATTTCTTTCAGTGTTTTACTCTTTTGTTCTTTTTTCATGTTTCTGATAATCAAATAAATTTTGATGAAATTAATCATCAAAAAGAAATGCGATCTCTTTAAGTCGACACTCAAATATAATAATCAAACCATTAACAATCCCTCCATCTGGTGCCAGTTTGTCAGGTCTCCAAGCTATTGCTCTCAGACAACATTTCTCCAGTTTTCTTCTCCACCCCAGATAAATATTCACTTTATTAACTCAAACTAGATCTCCAGACTTTGCTAAGAGGACCATTGTCATTGGGAAGCCATTGTCTTATTCAATGATGCCGGAGTTTTGCTTCCCAAGCAAAGCTTTGTCATTTCTTTGCAACATTTGACTGCATTTCCAGCTGCATTGAACTCACATTTCTTTCTCTAAAACATTTTTGAAATATTTTTCCTGATTTTGGACATGGCTTTGAATATTTCAAGGCACAAGCCTCTAGCTCTGTTTCTCAATTCTTGTCTGTAGGGTCCACTGCCCTGGATTATGCTAGATGTGTCTCTGTTCCAGAATACCTGATTCAAATGATTGCATGACCTCTGCATGCCATCAAGTGTTGAAGAAGCCTGTTAATCACCCACTTATTCAAGTCAGGTGTGTGGCTGAAGGAAAACACCTAAAACATGTGGAGCAGTGGTCCCTGAGGACGGGAATTGAGAAACACTGCTTTAAAGCTGACATAAAAACTCGTAATATTTCCTACTAAAAGATCTAAACCAATATCTTGGCATCAGAGTTTAGTGGAGTCCACGATGGGTCTCGATGGGTCCATGGGCTGTTTTGACAACAAAACAGAGGACCAACACCCTAACAAAATGCCTGATTTATGTAAAATTCCTAGAATTCCTTTGTTCTCTAACCACTGCTCTACTTCCAACACAATTTAGAGGCACCCTGTTGGCTGTCTCGCTTATTTTTGTCTTGAAATGAGTTTGTGATTGTGTGCCATTGCCACTTTATTGGCAGGATGATAGAGATTTGTTTCCATTATCATTCTGATCTAAGTTGGTGTTGTTTTCATCAAGAAAAGAATCCCATGCTCACTTTTACGCATAGACATATTTATTAGCATGTAAATTATTTAAAAGCTCCATAAACGTCTCCTGTTGTACTTGCTGCAGCAACTTGATAATCTGGAAGTGCATTTACTGTCCCTCACAGAGACAGAAATTTTAACGGTGAAAAAATGAGAACATGTTTACATGAAAGAATGGCTTTTACAAAGTCCTTGATTTAAAAGGTGTTGTGGTTTTGCAGCTAAGACTCTCCGGGCCGACCGACCGCACAGCTATGTGAGATAAAAAAAAGCATGTCCGATTAATCTCCTCTTACTTCTAACTTCTGGGTCATGACAAGCACCGCACCCCTCGGAGGCAGTAAATGACCAATTACCCGACATCCTTGTACAGACAAGACCTGCATATGCCTGATAGGAAATTTATGAAGCCATCTGAGAATTAAACTGTCAACAGTTAAAAAAGTTTAATTACCCACTATGGCAGAAAATAAAATACCCTGCAAACAGATGATAATGAGTATGGAAAAGGTTCTGCCGTGACTAAACCTTTTGAGATACATATTTAGGAAACCAGCTCCAGTTGTCGGATGAAAACTAAAAAACAAAAAAAATTATGGATACCTGTGTTTGTTTGCATTCTGTCTCTGAAGGAAGTCAGGTCAGTCTGGTTTGGAGGCAACGCAAACAAGCTGTCTGGCAAGCAGCTGCTTTTGCACTGGGGTTATTTGCTGTAGCTTTAAGACTAAGGGGATCGATTCACAAATTAAACTCATCCGACGTTGCCATGTGACAAATCTGTCGGGATCAGGTCGAGGCGAACTCTGGAATACAAATTGAAAATGTGACTCATTACACATCTGTGTTTTCGTCTGAGACATAGATGAGGTATAATGAAACCTCAACCTGCTATATTGCTTTATTATGGTCCTGTCCATCTCCTACTCATTACCATAGCATTGTTTTATTCGTTTTCACCTCACACACCAGATCTGGGAGCAATTTGCTGCAAATTTAACTCAAAAAGGTAATTCTATGAATATAAGATCACGTAGCAGCTGTAAAGGGATGATAAGGTGACAGGAAAGGCTGCTTCCTGTCCAGACAGGTTAATGTGCCAGTGTGGAACATGCCCCGAGGCCCATGCCTGCCTCTCTGCATGACGCCCATTATCTCCCGTGGGGTACAAAGCAGCTCTGCTATGGAGAGCATTTCCTGCTTCCTCTCCCGCTGCACATCCAGGTACATCTATGGGCTGGTAATGCGACTTCCAACTGTAACTCAGCTGGAGGACAAGTGATGGAGATGAGCATCTTGCTGGGTCGCACACTCCATATTTAGTGGGTATGAACAACTGTTGAAAAACAAGAAGGCTCAGATATACGCTCAGAGAGTTGAAAATGGTGGGGGATTTCTGTTTTTCTTTAATGTTTTCATTTTTTAAAAGAATATAAACAGTGCCTTGCACTTCTAGAACCTTTAGACATATTAGCATGTGGCATTCACAAACATCAATATATTTTATAGAAATTTTATGACCAACAAAAACTAGAGCAAAATTGTGAACTGAAAAGAAAATGTCAAACAGTTTTCAAAATTTCTACAGCCTGGAGGATGTCTCTCCCCGCTTTGCTCATTCTTCTTTCAAAGATACCTCAAGCTTGGTAAAATTCAATAGAGAGTCTTATAGTCTGGATTTTGAGGGGGTCATTGTACTATGACTTAAAATCACTCCTTCCAGTATTTTGCAAATGTTTCTAAAGTCGCAAAATCCTGAAGCGACTGTAAAGCCTTTCTTTGCAGCTCTGGATGTATGTTGAGTGTTGTTGTCCTTCTGGCAAGTGAACTTCTGCCCCAGTCTCAATCCTTTTCAACCTTTTGACATACTATATGTTCTGTGTTATCCACTTTTATAGGTCTCCACAATCTTACCTACTGTACTGTATTTCATAGTATGCATTATGATGTTCTTCACTGCTAAGAATGGCATATAACTAAGACTTTCAGGTTTATCACAGAGATAAGTAAACACTCTTCACTTCCTAAGAATGAGTTTGCTCATTCATGTAAGAGAAAAAAGTGTGATGTGGAGACATTTTTCAGTGACATGAATCTCAGATGGTTTTTGCTCGCTCCCAGGAGTTTGTAGGAACTGTTATTCCAGTCAAAACAAAGAAAAAGGCTCGTTTTGCCAAAAAAAAAAAAAAAAAAGCAAAACAGCCACCTTGTTTAAATAGTTTGCAGAAAGCGGTTCTCCCCAAAATTCACAGCGTGAGGCTGAACAAAACATTTTTCTTCCCCCTGCATCTGACTGTGCCGTCTGCTGCTTGGCTCGGCTTAGCTTGATGCATCTGTTTGCATAAAAAAAGAGAGGCACCTGCATATCTCTCTCCGGGCTGAATTGCTCAGAAGCGCTGCCAACTAGAACCGGACAGATGTGGGGACTGGATCCGCGGGAGACAACTCCATCACTCTCCCCACTCATCCTCCCATATAAATCTCTTGTCTATCATTGCTGATGCTGTTGCGTTCTGAATCCCATTAGTTTCGTCTCCTGTAAAGGGCGTTGGAGAAGGGCATTTGGAGACGTGGAGGGAGGTAAAAAGGGTGAAGACAAAAGGGGGCTGCCACTGCTAAGCATGCTGTGTTCTGCAGGTCGGGAGTGACATGTGTGGTCCATTATACCCTGATGTGTTCTCGTCCAGTGCGGTGGCACTTTGCCATCCACGCTTCAGGCTAATGATGTGTCTGCACTGTGGAGATGTGCTTGCATTTAGCAGGGAACTGAGTCACGAAAGAATTCATTGAGGACAAGCTATCATAGACCACTTCCTTTAAGTTGCTCCAGCCTTTCAATGTTTTCTGTATCACAATTAAATGCAATATTATCTTCCAGTCCAGAGAATCTGTTTACAGCTATAAGACGTACAAAAGCTTCCTAAAAAATGCTAATCCTTCTCTCTCTCTTGCTGTTTTTCTTTTAACATTTGAGTTTCCCATTCCCGCAGCAAGCACTGTAACTTGTAATTAGGCTCAGATATTTGCTGACAAGTTCTGCTTTAAAAGACAAAAAGAGAGTCTCTAAATAAACTTTTCCTTCTCTTTCATCTGTCAATCTTTCAGCCTCCACTCTCTGTCTGAAGTCGACTTCACAACTTTTTCTCTCAACTGCACAGTGACACATTAAAGCTTTGTGCAGATTTACAGCACTCTGCATTGCAGGATTTTATGCATTACCATTTCTGAGGGCTACAACAAGAATGTAACCTCTACTTTAACAGCTAACACAAGAGAATGGTGTCAACATTTTTCAAATCATTGTCATACGACGCCATGCAAATGTATGCATATTATACTCTATCCAATTCACAGTGCAGTCAAAAATATAATAAATTTCCCAGGGCATTAAAGTGAAAGACCAACAAAATTAATGCATAATTGTGAATTGGAACAAAATTTGTGTTTTTCAAACTTCTGAAAAGTGTGGCAGTTGTTTCTACCCATCGACCTTTACTTTAACAGCTTCAAGTAAAATCCTGTGCATTCAAGTGTCAGAGATCATCAAGTTTGTAAACAGACTTTACAAATTATCTGTCTTTTAAAGGCCTCAAACCTTTGTTAGAGTATTAGTCTTTGTTCGAGAACAGAATTATGAAGACTAAATAACACACTGGACATTTATGGAAAAACAATCAGCCAGCGATTTAAAATGGGAAAGTGTCACAACTGCAACACTTTGCAACCTGTCCACCTTAACTAACTGGCCAGTTTAGGTGGAATAGCTCTCCAGTTCCCAATTTTGCACCACTTTCTGTTGGTTTATCTCTTTAAAGCCCAATGAAACACATTGAGGTCAATTTGTACATTTAGTGAGATTGCAGCCTGGTTTTTGCAAGACAAATACGTTGGCCTTGACAAGTTTACAAACTGAACATCTTGTGATATTCCATTGTCACACAACATCATCAGATAGATGGTTCGATAGATGGATGAATGAGAACCAGTTCGTGTTAGGATGTTGAATTACAGACAAAAAGTTAAGGTGACCTTTGAATATTCATTTTGTGTTACTCCTGGGAATTAAGATCAGAACTAGTTTTTGTGAAAGAAGAAGTTTCTGACTGGGAGCATCTTAAAAAAAGCCTGATGAGAGGAAAGATTTTTACCATATGTGACTTTATAACCTCGTAAACTGAACAAGCATTTCAAAGACATTTCACTGACTGTAGCCAACTTTTTTATTCAGCGTTTTAAGTAAAAAAAAAAAAACAGAATGTAAAACAAACGCAAAAATGATCCGTCTTGATTGGTTTTATTCTGTATTTACACAAATTAATGGAAAACATTTTTGTGATATGACAGCTTAATTTATAGTAGGCGAGTGATGGCAGTGTACAGACGGCTCAACTTTGGGGAGATTTCAGAGGCAGTGAACACCCGTTTGATTCCATTTAGATCCCAGACTGAACCTTTAACCTCTGAGTGCTCTGAGTTAAGATGTTTGGCTCCTTCTCTTGGAAACAGAAGAATTGATGGCCTGTTTTGATCATATGAACCAGATGTGTGTGATGGGAACATGCCACCATTAATGCAACTCAACCATGATTCTGTGCACAGGCTTCGACAATGAGGTGATGCTTTTTAAATTTTTTTGTTTCATGAGTCACTGAGTTTGACTCGTTGCTGGTAAAAGAAGAAGAAAAAAGAGGACATTTATGCTAACAGGGTCCCTCTGGGATCATAGTTAAAAGTGAGTTTCTTTTCTGGGTCTTGTGAATTTGACAATGGCATTCTTCACATTATTCTGCGCTATTAAACGCAATCGTTTCTCATAAGTTTGGTAACCACTCGGAAAAGTGTCCAATCCTTTGACCTGTGAATGGGTTCTCTGGGCCAATTACATTCCTGGTTACTCCTTTGGTGTGTCACTTAGTACATATTAAATATTGGCCATGAAGGGTGTGTGTGTGGTAGGAAGGGAGTGACTACAAAGGCATTATTCACTATGAATGAAATCCAGATTGGACGGAACCAAACGAGAGCTGTGAGGCAGAGCAGGAGATGAAAGACCGGCTGGTTAAAATGCCCAGAGAGAAGCGGGTTTTTGGACAGTTCTGAAATGATATGTGAGGCAGTGAAAGTCACAGCTACGCCGTATGGTTCTGGTCATGGTCGTTTAAACTGCCTTTCCCCTTGCTTCCCCATCCTCTGATGGAGCATGAAAAGAAAAACAACAGGTCTACTTTGACAAAAATGTCGGACTAATCGGAACCAAACAGCCTGGCATTCAATTGCTGAATGACTTTTTTAAACCACTCATCAGACAATTTTCTCTTTTTGTGCCATGTACATGTACAGTGCAGTGATTGTTTTTTGGGGGGGGGGGTTTGTCACTCTTTGGGACAGTGTAATGTATCTTCTAGGCACATAGTAACTTTTTATAACTGAATTAAGTAACTATGTTACCTTCAGTTGTTATAAAAGTGCTAAATATATATATATATATATATCAAAATGACTTTGAATAAATTTGACTTCTTAAATTTACACCTTGAAATCGGGCCTCTGTCTCTTTAAGAAGCTCCTGCTCTTTCCCGCACTCTGCCCTCACCGTGTCATCACAACAATGCTTCTCATTATGCCGCTAACAACCGTTCTTGGACCCGTTGGACTGAGAAGCCGTTCATAGGGTGAGCTCAGCAGACTTGCAGTTCCACCAGGTGTTTGCTAATTGCTGCTGCTGTAAGTCCGGTCCAGCTGAGCGGGGAAAGGCTGCTTAGTGAGGCAGGAGTTTGGCCTGGAGACTGCAGCTCCAAGGAGGAGCTTTGTGGTCGGTATGATGTTATTTTTCTAAAATACAAAGTTAGTTTTACACCAGATGAAACAGGGTGTGCGCATTCATTAGTGCTCTGAATTTGTTCTCAAACTGTTGTGGATCATTACTATGGTTTATGGCAAATGTTAGACGGTCCTCTGTGTTCTTTTTGGTCAGCGGTGGTTTTGGCTTTAGAAGTCCCTCATTGGAGCGATTTTCACCCAGTCTCTTTCTTATTGTTGTACCACTGACCTTAGCTGGAGGAAGTGATGCCTACAGTGCTCCCTACATGTTGTTCTGAGTTCTTTGTGGTAAACCGGCCACTCCTGGGAAAGGTCATGGTGGTCCATGTTCATTCTATTTGTGGATCATTTCTCTCACTGTGGTTCACTGGAGTCAAAAAGCCTTAGAATTGGCTTTGTAATCCTCTCCAGGCTGAGAGTTGTCGAGGCCTTACTTACTCGTTTGTTTTTGATATTCTTAGATCAAGACATGACAAGTTGTTTTTGACAAGATATTTTATCCTACTTCATGTTCTCACAGGTACTAATGAAGCCTTCATTCTAGAGGTCTGGGAGCAGTCAGGTTGGGGTGTAGCTTGTTAAGTTGAACAAAAAATCTGTTTAATCGAAATTAATTCTTGATAAGGAATTATCAAGAATAATTCCTTATCATTCTTGATAAGGAATTATTATCAAGAATGATAATAATGGAACTATATTATTCCATGGAAACTATATTTTTAAACAGGGTTGGTTTAAAGAGAAGTAAGTTATTTATCCCTATTTGTAGCAAAGTCCTGGCTAAAAGGAGGAAAAATTTTTATTCATAAAAAGCATGAACCTTCAGTATGTGGAAACTAATATGTATTAAGGTAAAAGGCTCCGGCGGACTATTCTGTAAAAGATAGTGAGGGAAATTGTCAAGAATCTCATATTAGTATGTTATGCTTACTATATTAAAGGAGAGAATAACAAAAGGTGCATTCTGCCCAATGTTCACATGAAAACTGCCACTAAATTAAAAGGACATGTATGTATTTGCTTATGTCCAAGTTTTAAAAATCTAAATAAATGCAAATACATAATGCAAGTCTGATTAACAAGGCTGATTAAATAAAATGAAGCAATGGTGTTTCTATCACAATCGTCTCTTGCTGCCACGAAAATCTTCACCTGACTTGTCTTTTCCAAATAAACATAATCTCTTTACCTAATTTTTTTGCTCCTTTTTAAGTCTCATCCATCCTTTCATCAACTCTGACCAGCTTCCGTTGCCCCTTGATGAAGAAAGGTGCTGTAGAGTGATGCTGTCACCTCTTCTTCTCTTCTCGCACTCACAATGTCAGCCAAAAGGCTCAGTTTTGGTCTGACCAAAGTAACTAAATTAAAAAGGCTAAAACCAACATTAACATAAGATATTCAGATATGTGACAAACAGCTTTAGAATTATTTGTTGGTCTCCATGACCCAGCTTCCAGCTCTTAAAATTTTCTCCTTCCTCCAGGCCACCAGAGTTGGTGCTGAGATAGAACCAGTTTTTCTTTTCTTCGCCAATGAAAATAGAAAGAACTGGTGCGGAAATAAGCACTGGCCTCGGTTTGGATTGTATAAGTCTTGTTATGACATATGACTGTTTGAGGGAGGAGTAAATGAAGGCATCTTTATCAAATTGTTGAAAAGGAACCCATCTCAAAACAAAGATGGTGGTCTTCCAAGGGTGAGAAATCACCAGTGAGGGAAATGCAGGCAGCTTCAAGCTGTTTCAGCACCATTTACACCTGGATTAATGTGACCACCCAAAACCTGGCTCAAATGGAAATTCCTCATCTACTCTGCTTGCAGAGCCAGTGAAACGACTTGGATCAAATGTGAAACATCAGAAAGAACAAAGAAATTCTAGAATACAAATTACTGCAAAAAACAAAACAAACAGCAAACATACCTCTGTACAAATGTTAAACTGTAACATTTTATGTTAAAGTCAAACAAGTTCAGAGAATGGTAGTTAGTATTTTTCCCCCTGGTACACATTCACACTACCTTTTTTAGTTAAACAGCTGTGATCTTGTTATTTTTGTTTGTAATATCCCTTTACATTTTTTATCGTCAATTTTCTATACTTTCCCAGACTTAAATTTCCATAGTTCTCAGTCAGTATGTGACCAATTTCAAAAAAGATTATTTTACTCCAAGTTTTCTATAGGGATCTGGATGGAAAATATTAACTATTTGTTTGCAGTGGTTCTACTCTTATTCTGTCAATACACGTTTCTCCAGTTGCAAATGCAAATAAATTGTAGAAAAACAAAAGAACAAACATAAAAAGTAATTTTTACTTTTTAAGGCACAGTTCTGTAATGCATTAGTGGTTTAATGTCTACATGTATAGTAAATGATACATTTTTTTGTTGTTACTTTTCTTTCAAAGACAAAGAGCGTTTTGAGTAGCACCCTCTAAAACACAAATACACAGCTGTATCTGGACACAAAGTTTGACTAGGGAGTTATTGGCCGTCAGCAGCTGTTGTTTGTGAGCATGAAGTTTACCAGTTAAAAAAAACTCTTGCACTGATAATTAGCCATTTGTTCTGAGACACATGAGAAAGAGAATATCTGACTGCGAAGTTTATCTTAACCTCCCTTTCATCCAATACATATGTAAAATTAGCTTGAAATGACTTTTTAGGGCCAAATGACATATACGACTGGGAAACGTTGACAGGCAGTTTCATCACAATCATATTATGATGGCTAAATCATTGTTTTACCAGTAAATGTTTGTGTATAAAACCAGGTCTGATTATTTGGAGAAAATTGAGACAACCACTGCATGTCTTGCTAATATAAAGTATTCTTGTAACAAGAGTTATTACTATGAGGCTCTTCCAATTCTCCAAAGAGCCTCAAAGTAATAATACAGGTCAGAAGTTGTACAGAAAATATAAGGACTAAGCTGAATTCTGCCAGGATTTTAAAGTTTTGGTTTACAGTTTTTGTCACTGTGGAATACAGACACACCGAAGAGCTTTTGAATCCCTTCATAGGGGTTAGTTCTCTAAGCTACTGCTTGTAGATAACAGATGTCATCCTTCTCACTGGATAAATCGCCATATAAAGTTAATAAAAGCAGCGTGAGCTACAAACCTGAATACAGCTGAAAATGTAAAGTGGAAAAAAATTATGATGCCCTTTGAACAAATGTGTTCATGCAGCAGACCTTAGTATCAAAGATGATATATGAACAGAACACAGAACATTTGTGTAGTAAATTACGTTTTTGCTGGTTTGAGTCTTTAATCGATATGCTGAGGTAAAAAAAAATCGAGTCATATTTCTCCTTGCTGCAAATCTGCAGGCTGAAAATAAAACATATGCATTTATTTATGCACAATGCAAAGGGGATATACAGCCAAGCAAGACCTGCGTCCACAGATCATGCGTAAATCTCATCAGCTGGATTTTCAACTGTCCAAGTCATGCAATTACCAAATTATAAATGTGGAGTTAATCAAATACAGGGGATCCGGTGTTTGTAAGTGGGGATAAATCTTGTCCTTGTTACACCACCAGAGGCATTATTCATAAATCCCACCATTTCTCACTTCCTCCCTCCTGGAATGAGAAATATAACTCTGAGCCAAGTGTAGAGTATTTACCGTCCAGCTCTGCAGACCCTGACAAAACAGAGATGTAATTATGTGAAATTATTGATATAAACAAAATGATGGATGACATCTGATCTCCCACTGTGTATAAATATTTTTGTGTGCTTAACATATGCATAAACTTAGACTATTTACATATTTCCATCAGTGAAAGTGACTCAAACAGCAAAAAAAGGGAGCATGTCCTTGACTGAGGGATTTAATTGGTGAAAAGACCTGATCAAAGTCTGGGTGAAAGAATTTTTAAGTAATAAGGGATGAATTTGGGAGCATTTCTGTCTCCAAAGCACTGCTGAATAAATATTATTTCATACCAGAACTATTATTGAAGAAGGCAAGGCAAGGGGGTTGCTGCCATTCATCAAATATGAATAAAATAAAGTTGCAAATGAAGACTACTAAAAATGTCAAGCAGCACTTAATTGAAACCGTACTGTTCTCAAGAGAAAGTATCTGTGCCAAACAGCAAATCTGCTTGGCAGTGAAGAGGCACAGTTAGGGAATCTTTAACGGGCCACAATCCATTATGGAGAGTCATAAATGTCCTCTGGAATATACACATCACTGGAGAGTGGGATGTGATCGCTCTCTTGCAAAGACTCATCCACATTTATGTGGCCATAAGCAGAGCTTTTATGAGGACTTTGTATAAGTTTGTGAAAGTAAATCTCGTGCCCCATTTTAAATGTTTTTTTATCTCCATGCATCATCTTGTTGATGTTTTTCAGTATTAAAACCATAGAAACGCAAAGTGGTTAGGCTTGTTTTCAACTGTTTTTAAATGACAGCTCATCTTAGGAAAAAATATGTAATTCCTCCATTTCCATCTAATGAAAAAAGATGATTCCCATTCTTTCCACGGCACGTTGACCATGCACAATAAGCTCATTGGAGGCCCTATAAATGCTTTGACTCCACTTACATTAATGTCATCCTCAAACCTGTAACAAATTACTCACACCCACACTGTCTCACAAATGACAGGGACATCTTTTGTCTTTTTCGTTGGTTCTCATTTGTCTTTGACACGCAGAGCTGGTCATCCAGTGGTGCCATTTATCTCATGTGTCAATGAGAGACTCGCAGAGTCACGCAGTGAAGGGAGTCTGGTCTTCCTAAGAAGCTCCGCTCATGCCAAGAATATTCTCTTCTCAGATGATCTGCAGAAAAATAATCCTTGCATCTCTGTCCAGCTGTAATATGTTCCTTTCATATTTTTCATGTACAAGTTACAGACTTAAATTTCCAGAATGGCTTGTGCTTCTTAAGTCCTTTATTGAGAAAAAATATATATACAAAGATTCCCAGGGGAATTTTTCTGGTCAAGTAAGAAACCAGACAGAAGCCATACATAATTTTTTTCATTTACAAAAGTGCTTTAAAATGGTTTTTACAAAATGTCAAGCAATTTTCAGACTACTTAACCGACTTTACGTCAAGCGTTACTTCAAGGAGGTCATGCATCGTCTGACCAAACTGACACCTGAGAATTATAAAGAGTCTGACTCAACCAGTAGAACCACAAAAGTAAAATGAATTAAATTTAAAAAAAAAACTACATCAAGTCTTGACTGAGAAAGGCCAAATGATACTTAAAGATAACCTTTGAAAAATAAACTGCATGATGTCAAAACAGAAAAGTGTCCAATAAAATTTTTAAAAGATCTGTTGCAGCCAGGACTCTCTCAGTTGTTGGCAACAAAGAAGTGACATTATGACTCCCATAGCGGAACACTTTGACCGTATAACTTCTTCCCTTCAATTGTATCCAGTAAACAGACTGAACTCAAAATAAGTCAGGGTAAACACATCTAAGGGAACCAATCTGCATGGCATCAGAATGTTTATTTTATTTTATTTTCTAAACAGCAGATGTCTAGTCACCAAGCTATTCCTCATTTGGTCTTCATTAAGTTTTCATTATGGATGACAGGTTTTAATGTTGAACTTTGGAAATGTAGGTAGAAAATGATTAAAGCGCATGTTCGTTTTCATTCCACGCATTTGTTAAATTAATGTGAGACGGTGACACGAACGCTCGTCACTTTCTGAAATTGCTTGGCTTGATTCCCTGTGAAGCCTCATCTGAATCTGCCAGGGGCTGGTTCAGCCTCGTGAGGAGACGGCAAGACTTCAGGCTGGCAAACAGAACCAGACTTTTAATATCAATTTATTAAAGAGTGTCAATGACGTCTACCTGTTCAGCATTATATATAAAGCAATTTTTGACTCTTTCCGAGGGGGATAGCCAATTTTCACAAAAACCTATTTTGGGCTTTAGAGGCACTTTTATAAGCACACCTGGAAATTGCCCCACATAGGTTGGAAAGTAAAATATTTGGAGTGTTGCGTATCTTCTCAGCACCTGAAACTCTTGCCAGATATTTCTGTTAAACACTGAACACTCTTAATAAAAGTTCCCTCTGACATCCACCTACAAAACATATCGGTTCTTGCCAACTCCCATCACCTTACCTGTCATCATTGTATGAGTTTTTCACGTAAACCTTAAATAAAACCGCCTATCATCTCCATATGCATCTGTTTAGCTCTAATTTCTTAAAATGCTTGTTACGGTCTATAAAAAACATTATCTGTCCTTTTAGTTGGACCGGTTAGTGTCTTAGCAGTCTATCTGGATCTCAGCCACAGTGCAAGAAGTCTGAGACAGTACACCATCCAAGACTTTTACAGAGTGAGAGAGCAACTCAGATCACTGCAGAGAAAGAGGCATGTGTTGACATTTTATTTTAGGGCTGGCAAAACTCTTCAAAGCTATAAAGTTTACATCTAGTTTTAGAAACCAGACTGTTTTGTTTTACTGTGGCTGCACCTGAAATTAATCAGAGTGTATGAAAGCCAAAATAAGTGGGTTGCCCATTCAGCTCTAGTGTTCTACCTCTGAATATAAGAAAGGGTGGATATTGCAAAAAATTAATGTTTAATAATAAATAACACTAAAGCTACAAGGATGGGAAGCATCTGAACATCAAATTTTATGTTTTGATTGAAATTCTGAATGGGATTATAGTCTGAACTTCTGTCCTGTCGGAAGATATCTCAAATATATATATATATAGAGAGAGAGAGAGAGAGAGTATATATATACAGTACAGACCAAAAGTTTGGACACACCTGTCTAATTCAATGGGTTTTCTTTATTTTCATGACTATTTATAAGGCAAGAAATCCCACTTATTAACCTGACAGGGCACACCTGTGAAGTGAAAACCATTTCAGGTGACTACCTCTTGAAGCTCATCAAGGAAATGCAGAGTGTGTGCAAAGCAGTAATCACAGCAAAAGGTTGCTACTTTGAAGAAACTAGAATATAAGGGATATTTTCAGTTGTTTTACACTTTTTTGTTTAGTGCATATTTCCACATGTGTTATTCATAGTTTTGATGCCTTCAGTGTGAATCTACAATGTCAATAGTCATGAAAATAAAGGAAACTCATTGAATTAAAAGGTGTGTCCAAACTTTTGGTCTGTACTGTATATTGGTCTCTAGCAGAAACAGGAAAACTCCTGCTTTTTTCAACAATGACTTTCTTGGCTTCTTCTTGGATTAATGTGCTAGTTGCCCAATCTGTCAGTGTAGGTCAGTCTAGGTCTTCAAGGGCCAGTGTCCTGCAACTTTTGAGATGTATTGTAGGTAAAACACACCTGAATGAAGTGGCTGAATTATCTCCTTGCTATGTATTCAAGTTCCACAGAGTTCTGCTAAAGACCTAATAACTATTCAGGTTTTCTAAAGCTAAGGCAGGTCTAAAGGTTGCACGACAACGGCACTGAAGGAGTTTGACACCTGGTAGGTTTTCAAATAATTGACTGATTTATCACATGTGAGATGTTCCAAGGTTGGGAAATTAATCATTGGTAGACTTTATTTACTAATTTGGTGGCTTCTGGAGGAAATTCGCAGCCAATATTGTATTTGGTGGTATCAGAGGACAAAAAAAGAACACTTAATATTATTTTCAAATTTTTCTTTGTAATCTGGCTCCACCAAAGGCTTTGAATTATTTTTGTGAGGCAGTGCGAGCAGGGCCAAACCAACACTTGCTTAAACGATAGTCACAACAGCAACACTGACAAAAGTTGAACATTTTTCAACTTTCTTTTGTGCATGTCTAAGTGAACAACCTCAAAATTTCACATGCAAAAATGTTGCCGGTTGCTTGGCTGGTGAACAGTAAGTGATTGTCCTCTCACGAGTTCTGCTGTTGTCCTGAAATATGAAAAACAAAAAATATGTTTTTGTCTGAGGTTTGTTTATTATGAAAATTTACTGGGAGAGTACTAGAAGAGGTAAGACCTAAACTAAAATAAATTAATCAACATTATAGAAGATAAGAGCCAAGAGATTGTAGTGAAATGCTTGTGTCTGTTGTTGTCTCAAGATACTTTATACTAACTGTAGCAGAAAAGAGAAGAAATAAAATACATAACCAGTGTAAAACAGTGTAAACTTCAAAAGAAATAAGATCATTAATCAAATTTGGAATGTTTTGAATTTACATATTCTCTTTAGGGAAAAAAAACAACTAAAAACTTTTCTCCAAACACTTTAAGAAATCTTTTTTTTTTTTTTTTTACCTCTCAGCTGGTGCCTACTGATAAGCAATGCAACAGAATACAGATCACACATTAAAGAATTTCATCTGTGACTCTTTAATGGATTTTCTCAGATGGGTTCTGTTCGTACTTCAAAGGATTGAAATTACATTGACAGGAAGAGAAAAATCTGGAGTTGACATGCAGATCAGAATTTACCTAACCTGGTACAACCTCAAAAATATCAGTCACAACAGAATTGCTCTTTTGTTAATGGGCAAATTTAAAGGTTGTGTAACTGTAGTAACCAATCGTCACCAAGTCTGTCTGGTGTAGTTTGTTAACAAGGTCCCATTCTCTTCTGCGCTTCTTTCAAATCCATGTTTTTCCATTTCTAATCAATGATATAAGCACATTATCATTTCAGTGCACCCACAGTAACAAACAAAAGCAATTGAAGCATGTCAACCGGCTATCTTTTTTTTTTTTAAAGTGCATTAGACAATCATTTAATTGGCATGTACTTTCAACTTTTCCATCTCTGCTCCTGCTGTTTGTTTGTATTACTGAAGAAAAAATGTTTCCATGGTACCTATCTACATTTTTCTTTTATCGTGTGCCGGCTCTGCACTTTGTGGCTCTGCAGATATAATTTTCTTTTAATGCAGTTGATTTTGTGCTTGGCTTTGCTGTCTGCTTCAGCCAGTGGGCTCTCCACCTCCTAAAGTGATTGCTATTTTGCTGGTCAATATTCTGTTTATGAGTCGCTGTAACAGTTAAAAAGCATTTGCTTCCACCATTCAATACAGCTTAGCTTAACTCTATAAACAACACTTACTTTTCATATGTAGTGTTTTTCACCGCTGACAGTATCTACTTAATGTAGTCTCGGTTATTTATTTATTAAGCTTCTCGATCTGGGACCTGAGTCCGAATTCCGTACCACAAACAAGCAATTGCGAAATGGTATGACAATTAAAAAAATATATATTCTTGAATCCTTAAGGCATCACAATGTTTTTATATAGTTAGACCACCTCAGAAATGTTGCAGCTGAGAAGAAAAATAGGAATCTTTTCCGAGCAAACATAAATGTCATATCAAATCAACATAACCAAAAGTCACTATTTCACCTGGTTCTTCTCATGAGTCATTACTTTTTCAGAATATCACCAACTTACTCATCTGACAGCATGGGTCACCTCATGACAAGTACTAACTAATAGTTGTTTACTCTTTCTTTAACTTGTGGGCAAAGTTCATTGCTTGCTTTCTGCAAAGCAGGAACCAAACATGGAACTTCCTCTTACTGCTCTCCTTTTATGCCCTGAACCCTGTTAGCACCTTGTTCATCATGGAAGCAGTGTTTACACGTGCCGGTAGAGCACCTACAGCAGTCTGTTTAAATATCAAAATGTGCATAACAGGGAATTCTTATCCTGCAGTCTGATCTTGTTTATACCTCTATTGCATTGAATATGTTGCTTTCTGGCATGTACATCTTAAATTACATGTGTGATGAAATACATGGTGATAATGAAAGGAGGATAAAAAAAAACCAAACAAACTGCAAAACTGAGTCCAATACAGACTGTTATCTCTATTGGACTGAAGTAAGTTCATTTTATGCACTCCTTCAATTAGTCTAGCAAAAGTTATTTTTTTATTTTTGTTTTATTTTGTGCACATTGTTGGTAGGTGACAGAAACAGAAATACAGTTCTGAAAAGTGTAGCCTACATTTGCATTCAGTCCCCCTGGGTCAATTTTAGTCCCTTCTGCACATGCACGGCTTTAACCGGTTCTGCCTTAGTCCACCCCGGGCAGATTTGTCTTCATTTGCAAATCCTATATTGTTTGTTTTCAGTTCTAATGTGGTTCTAGTGCTAAAGGCTTCATCTCCAGCTCCTTCTCAGTCTTGATCATCTTTGTTTCTTTTTCTCCTGAAAGATTAAAGTAGAGATTTGAATCTCAACTAAGTTGTAAAACACACCTCTCATGCTCACCAGAAAATGTAAATATGGACATTGTATTTGTCTTCAATGTTCCTTCCAGGAAGAAAAGACTCAGATCTCAGGTTTGATGGTTCAGTCCAGTCCAGCGGCTCTTCTGATCAGTCTCTCCATGTGGGAAAGCTTAGCCACCCATACGATTTTAAGGACTTTTTGTTTTTAACTACTGTCATGCTGATGGTTTGGCCATGTGGTCTGAATCCAGCATGATGCCAAGAAAATTCCCTATCACATCTTTATACCACTTCTGAGAAACCCATGCCTGGGATAAACACTCAAAGTGACAGAAAACCTGTCCAATATGAAGCGTGCAGATGGATGTTTGGAGAAAAACTGCAGCCTCTTGTATCCGTAGCTATCTTGACATCTCTGGAGAACTTTTCACAGCACAGTGAAGCCATATGCAGCACTTGATTTGTCAATTTGGTCCTGCACTTTCCCTCTAACCAGCCTTGGGATGTTTGCCACTGTTACAGTTTCGAAAATCACAGGTTCCCTTTTTAATGCAGCTGGTTGTTTATAAAGGCCGTGCCAGCTGGAGCTGTGATCGCAGGTCAATGGCTTGCTTTAATCAGCCATGGAGAGCAGTTCAAAAATGGTCTTACTGGGACTCAACCCTTTTTCAAAACATTACTCTCACTGTTGAGATTTGTGGTTTGCTTTCAGATTAGTAATAATAGAGGAGGTCATCAGCATCCATGTAAACAGCATGTGTGTGCAAAATAGAGATTTAAGAACTTCTCCACTTGGTTCCCAAATATCAGCTATGATTTCGTTGATCAAACTTAAGTTGCGGTTCCAGCAGCATTTGCCGTGTTACGTAGTCACCAGGCAGACCAAGATATTTGGGTCCTTCCTTTCAAATGGTGCTCACTTGATCTTTGTCCTCAATCAACTTTCCCCTTTTGGGTGCATTTGAGCTGCAATATTTTTCAGGTTACTAAGAGTTTGTTTTGTAGCCAATGGTGAATTGCAGTAAGTATAAGGACTGCAGTCTAAAAAGTTCTCCAACTTCACCTCAAAACAACTGCAGGATGATACAACTTAGACACGACTGAACAATCCAGCAGGAAAATGATCTCAAGCACACATAAAAATTGGTTTTGGGATAAAAATTGTAATTGATATACATCAATTTATGAGGTTAAACATTATTACATTTTCACTAAACTATTAATATATTTTTTTACACTTTGTTTTCATGTATGGGTTTTAGGTGAAAGAAGACAGCTTGAAGGCAAATATTATTTTTGCTCACTGAAAAGATTTACTTAAAAGCCTAATAAGCCTGAATGTAGTTCTTTTTGATTTTTGACTCTTATTTCCCACGTGTGTTTTTTTCCAGTTTGAAACTTTGTGTTGAATTTTCTATTTTTGTGACTTTCTTTTATAATTTATTCATTTATTGCCAATGTGGCCTCAGTCGTTGACTGGAAAACCGGCGACTAAAATAGTTCTTGTTATTTATATCTCATAAGGCTTATTGTATGGCTTTTCCTTTTGTTTATTTCCTTCTGCTGGAACTTCTCAACATGTAAAACTCTTTTTTTTTCACAGCCTCTGAGAGGAATTTTAACCCTCTGACAACACTAACCAACACACACTCCTGTTGGCCTGAAGCACATGAGGTATTGTGTGAGTAAGACAACTCCGGCAATGTCACTCTCACTTTGTGCTTTTATTGTTGAAGAAAAACAGAACAGTAACCCAAACGCCTGAGCAGAACACCTTTTACTGAAGCAATAACTGTTAAAAGCTGCAGCTGCAAAAGGATCGGTTACATTCTTGATCTTGCCATTTGCAGATTTTCTGAGAACGGAGCCATAAATATTCAGACTTGTGCTACTCTTTAGATTCTGTTTGAGATTCGGCACTATTAGGAAACACAACAATGGATTTTCTGTGGATTTTAAATACATTTCGACCCAGTATAGCATATTTCTACCACTTCATCATTACCAAAATATCCGAAACTCTGTCAGATTGCATTGAGGACACCTGCACAACAAATTTTATGTCTCAGCACAAAGTTCACACCTAAATCCAATTGATCCAGTGATCATTTGTTTGGGCCACCGTCTTGTCACTTGGTCAAGAGTCTATCACAACAACTCTGATAAAACCTATTACAGTAACTGGGGTGTTTGAAAATTCAGAGGATATTTCTACTTTTGAATGGTACTGTAATCATTTTACAATGTCAAATGTACATTTCTAAAGTCATTCTTTTCAAGCAGATGGCAGGAAAATTGGTTAACCTCTGCATGAAAAACTTAGAAAAGTTTTTTTTTTTTTTTTTTTTTTTTACATACATGTTTAAGGCAATCTGGCCCAATTAATTTTATTTGGTACAAGGGGTGATTTGTAAATCAATTTTAGTAATCCATACATTATGTGCTGGTCTGTCAAATAAACTCACTTTAAAATAAAGCAAACAAAGTTGTTAGATGACAAAATGTAAAAAATTTCAAAAGGTATCATTTCTTTCTGCAAGCCACTGCATAAAACTATGTACATTAGTAAGGAGGCGTAAAGTTGCAGCGCCCAGACAATTTGGCTAGTTAAAGCAATAAACAAAACTGAAAGACCAAAGAAACTTGTGTGTGCAGTTTAAATATATATGCAAAATAAAGCAAAAACGAAGGCAATTATTTAGAAACATGCTTATCTTTGATAAACTTATTGATTAATAGCGAGCTGTCAAATCATAACATCTGCAACTGTTTCAGATTTTATAAAATGCGAGTAAGACCTGTCAGCCAAACAGATTTATCACTGTGTTTTACTGCAGTATGATGAGGAACAACAACATGGAAGTGTTAACCACAACAGACCCAAGTGTGATGAGTCGTTTTCCTTCTCACAGCTTTTCTAATCAGACTGTTTGTTTTACACATTAGAACATTGAAATCGGCTGCCAATAATTGATCTGAAGCGTCAGAATTTATTGAACTCAGTAGCCAGGAAATATTTGCGCTTTTACAGCAACAGACTCGATTTCTGACTCGTCCAGCTTGGCACATTGAAATAACAGGCCACACATGGAAACAATTATGGCAATAATATGGGCTGTTTTCACAGCTGTACTCTGGGGGAGGGGAGGATGAGAAGCTGCGGGATTCAATGATTGTGGGGGGAGAAAGAGGGGAGCACACGGCTTTTAATAATGACAATGCCATTGTATTATGCAATACTTTGTAAAAGTAATTTTTTTTGCTTCTAGAGTCTATCTAGTTATCGTTAAAGTGGTGTTGATCAGCAGTTTTCCAATACAGCCAGTGAAGCTTTTTTTCATATAATGAACATCCAATATAAGTTTTTGAAAACAAATGAAAACCATAAATCCAAAAAAAGCCATTAAAAGAAACAAAAATCATTCTGTGTCTGTATATTGGACTTATAATATTAAATTATTTCTATCTTACCATAAATGTCTCACTAAGGGGTAAAGAAGTGTTTTTTTTGGTTAATTTAAGATATATGTGACTCCATAAAAGCATTCCTTTAAATCTTAGTCAACTAAATCTCAAGTTACATGAGTAAAATTAAAATAAATTCAAATTAATAAATTGCTACAGAAATTAAATTGCAGCTAATCGTCTGATGGCCACCGTCCTCCAGCAGTACCTAAACGGTGCTTGAGAAAACATTCAAAACATCTGCTGCCGATATTGGTAATCCCGCTGATATCAATAGAAAAAAAAAAAAAAAAAAGCTGTTGCACTTGACATTCAAAGAAAAGAAACCCACAAAAGGCAGGAATCAGTGTTGTCTCCCAGCACTTGTGCCAACAAACTGAGGGCCCCGCTGAGCTGTGAGACATCCAAAACTAGGACACCTGTTGGTTTTCCTCGGTTCTTCCTGAGATCAGGTCAAGCAAGGAACCGACAGAATATTTACTGTAAAAACAGCAGACAGGTTACTCTGTCTGGAAGGTGGTTTTTGTTGTGTCTGTTGTTTGGTGTTTTAGAAGGATGGGGCAGATGAGTTAAGATACAAAGTTAAGTGAAAATAGGCACACTAAGTAATACTGTGGGAACTGAACAAGTTGAAGCAATTGTAAGAGTGAACAGACAACTTCCTGATCTTTCGCATTTCCCGTTACAGCTGCAAGAATTGAAATTCGTGCTTTTCTGTGCTGATTATCGCCAATCAGTTTTGGGGAAATGCTAAACAACTCAAATCAGAATCCACCTGGAGAAGCTTCTGTAAAATGTGCACTTTTGTACAAACTTCTTTCTTCCCTCATACAGGTGCTCTTTAGTAAATAAGAGTATCTCTGACACTTGTATTCATTTGCAAAAGTGAAAGTCATATGTTATGTACATTCATTGTAGACATGAAACTATATTTTAAGTATACATTTATATTTGATGGTGGTTTACAGCTGATGAAAACCCACAATTCATGTTGTGAGATGAACCCCGAGAAATGAACTTTTCACTCACATGATCACATTTTACTTCCCTGACATTCCAAAGATTGCTAAAACATGCCTTGTTCATAAACCTGATGTGTTATTATGTTGACTTTAGGTTTCATTTTCTGCTAATACATGTCAAAGATTGTGGTAAGCTATGTTAGAACTCAGTGAATGATTGGAATAATCCTTAAGTTATTATTGGTTGCCTATACTAAAATCGTTGTGTGGTTTGTGATTGGCCAGTGGGATGTGCTTGTCCTCTGTAACCTGCTCTAAGACATTCTGCCCAACAAAAACCTCCAGACATTTTCACCCTGAAAACGTAGCTGCAAAAATGTAACTATTTATTGAATTATTTCACCAAATGATTGTTTAAGTTTGAAAAAGGTTTGGTTTTAGTTTTCGCCTAAACAAGATCCCATGTAAATAAAAATGTTTTCTTTCAAAGCCTTTTAATAATTCACTTCCTTAACTCTTTAAAGTAATACTAAAAGGGATATTTTTAAGGTAATATTACTGTAAAGAGTTCTTTTATGCAAAAATGATCTTCTTTAAGATAAAGTTCTGCTTTACCTTAAAATATAACTTTGACCCAACAGTCCAGGCCTTTTTGATTAGCATACTCTGTTTCAAGCTGCATGTACCATCCTCTCCAGGCTGTAGTTATCCTATACAAACAATATGCATATTATACCTCAGTTTGTTTCAGATGAACTTGAGTAATGCCATTTTTAAGAAAGTGAGACCTCTGCTGGTATCGGGATCTACAGAAGAGCAAATCTCTGCATTTGACTTGAGTAAGCTGCTGTTTGCCAGATCAAAAGTCCAACTATGAAAAAAAACAATGATACAAAGTTTTTCTTGCAGTTTCATGATGTGGCTTTAAATAACAACATGGCAAATGGCTTGCTTGGGAACGTCAAGTAACATGGAACCTGTAATTTTTGGATGCAACTCTGGAGTCTGAAATGTTTTCTTCTTCCTCTGTCACGCACGCCGACCTCTTTGGTCCTGCTTTACAATTAATTTTCTGTTCACTTTGAGGCAGGAAGCAGCTTTTCCCGTTTGAATGGGGTTGTTGTTCCAAAGTGCCACCCCTACCGCCTCCTCCATCTTCTTCTGACCTCTGAATAAGGAAGTTTTATGCAGCTGACCTTTTGACTTTCACGTCTGTGTATTTATGTCTGAGAAAATAGTGAAATTATGACACTTAACTCTGTCGCCTACATGTGTCTGGGACAGCTTTGTGTGGACTGTTGGGGCCATTCAGACCCCAATAGGTCAGTCTGTGGCAGCCGACTCTCTGGTTTAATAGCTCAATAACTCAACCGCATTCACACTGACATGCCACAGAAACCTCAAAAATTCAATAATCAGACAGATTATAAAGAATAAATGTTCCAAAGTGTAATTTGTTGATTAGAGTCAACTGACTATGGACTTTTGGATACTGATTGTGAGCCAACGTCTTAGGATCAGTGCGTTAACGTGAACGTAGTGAAGAGTGAGACGTCAGTTAAACAGCATTAGGGGGTTCCCACAGAGCGACAGCTATAAATCAGAGCTGCCTGTGAAGAAGTGTGCAGAAACATCCATGCATGCCACAGCACCACTTCTAACTTTGTTTACATCCTTCATAAGCCTTAGACTGTGTGGTTTAGCAACTGCAGCACCCTGAAATATTGTCCATTTTTGAACTCTTCCAGATATTCCACATCATGACCTCAAACATCTGTGTGCTTTATTGGGGTTGTACGAAATGTAATAAACCAACAAAAGACGGTGCATAGTTGTGAAGTGAAAGGAAAATTATTGGTTTCAACAACCAATAAGTCAGAACCCATGAGAGTGTGATCTCACTCACTGACACTTTGCTGGAGATGTGGTCCACCTGCTGCTTCCACGCACCTGTGGCTAATCAGCGCCTTTTGTTTGGTTGGCTCTCTAAAGAAGAAATCAAATCTATTATTAAACAAAAGGTTAAGGAAAGATGGCAGAAGCAGTGGGAAGAAGATAGAACTAGTAGGTGGCTTTACAGTATTCAAAGAAAGATTGGTGCAATGAGGAGAACAGGACGAAAAAGAAAAGAGGAAACCATAATATCCAGATTATGTTTTGGTCATACAGGGTTAAATAGTACATTATTTAAAATGGGAAAACATCCAACAGGAAATTGTGGTTTTTGTCTTCAAGAAGAAACAGCAAAACATGTTTTGTTCTAAATATTCTGTTGAGAGAAGGGAATTAGTATGTCGATTACGAGAAAATAAATTACAGTTAAATATACAAGATATTTTGGAAAAAAATTCTACTTTTGAATATTTTTGTTATTTAATAATTTACCTTAAGAAAACGAAATTGGTAGAAAGGTTATAAGTTTTATTTATTTACATTTTTTTTGGAGGAGAATATATATGTTGCATCCCGATCCACACTCCATTCCAGTAGATGGTGGTAAGGCACATCAGTAAGTTGCTTGCCAACCGCCATAAAAAAGAAGATGATGAAGATGTTGATCATTTCACATCTGATGGTAAAAGCTGCCGATTGATAAAAAAAAAGTATGATTTTTTTTAAAATTGTTTTTTACATATTTGTTAAATAGCTCACAATGTCCTGATAGTGTAATACGAGAGAGATAATCTGTGAAAAAGTCGAGCTTCTGTGCCTTCTACCTGTGGTTCTGCTAATAATCTGAAATGCACTGCTCTGTTGGAAACAACCAAGACCAACCAATCAAGAGGAAGGTCTTTACATCGACGGTCACCCTTCGCTTTTCCCTCTGCAACATTACTGCTCCTTCCTCACCACGGAACCTGCCATGAACACGAAGACTAGCAAAAATGGCCTGATGACCGTGGATGAAGTTTTTCTGTAGCTGCAGCAAACTGGCAGTCTTGAGCAGCACATACAGGAGCTTCCACTCCAGATTTACACACTGCTTCGTGTTAGTCTGTATAAAAAATATTCCAAATAACTTCACGCAATGATTATTGCATACAAACTATGACAAAGTTCTGGGAGTATTGTTTTTGTTCTTTGTCCAGGGTATTTTAGCTTTTCAATCATGATAAAAGTAAAGTGCCATGTTAAGAAATTGAAAATATTTCAGTACAACTAGACGATTTGCAAAAGAAAAGATGGAATATTATGACACAAACAAACTAAACCAATTGTAGCATATTTATAAGAACAACAATATTCTATATAATTGGATTTTGACCAATAAGGTAAATGGCTAGTTTTTTCCTCAGAAGTAAGTACGACTCAAAAAGAGCAGGTAGGCTGGAAATTGCAGTTGCAAGTTGTTTATATTTGCAATGTGAATAATATATATACATATTTACAATATCACTGGGAACATCCAAATGGCCATTAACAAACATAAGGGGGAAAAAAATATAAAGAACACAACAACAAAGGAAACTAAATCAATCAGTTGTTCCCAAAGTTTCACAATTGAGAGGCCACACCTGTTAGTTCATTCATCCCAAATTGGGATTAATTAGGGCTCTCAACAAGATAATTATGCTTTGCTTGGTTCAAATCCTGGTAGGAAACTGAAGTCTTCGATCACCCTAAAAGAGTGAATTCTTTCTTTGGCTCTATGCCCGATCTTCTAGCTCGCCATCAACCTGGCCTGAATAACAAAGCAGGACCATTTCCTTAATATATATATTTAATCTAAACATCTAGTGTATACACAATTCAATAAATAGCACTCTTTATACTATAAATAATTCAAACAATCATGTTTAGTCAATTGTAGTGATGTTACGTGATGTGCCGAGGCTTCGAGGCGTGTGTCGAGTAATGGAGGGGGCGTTTCCGTAAAGCGCGTATCGAGGCTTGCTTCATTTAGGGGAGGAGCCGAAAACGATGACGTCCGAAGCCTCGCTGCCCGACTGTACCACGTGACTGCTTCGGGAAGTGGCTCAGATGTTGGCGCGGGGTTTGACAGCTTTAGAAACCCCACAGGCTTCTAAAGCAAGTTGCGGTCAGTTGAGAGAGTGGAAAGAGTTTTGATAGTTTGGATGGCAGAGTTTGGATAGTGGTTATTTAGTTTGAGACAGTTAGTTTGGCCTTTGGAGAGTTTAGGAGAGAGATAGATAGAAAGGAGATTTAGGAGCGCGAGGACAGGATAGGAGTAGGATGGAGCCGGCGAGAAAGAGGAGGATTTCCCCTATGTGGGAACATTTCGATTTGATAAGCCCTAACAAGGTAAGGTGAACTGAACATTTGCAGATGCATTATATTTGCTTATGAGGAACTGTATTTTTCACTGTTTCTTATTTTCTGTAAAGGTGAGGTGTTTATTGTGCTCCAAGGAGTTGGGGTACAATAATAACACATCATCCATGTAGTGTCAAAAAAGAGAACTCGTTTGAAACCAAAAACTGTGGAGAAATTGTTGTTTCTTAATAAAAATGCATAAAATCATCCAAGTTACACAAGCATTAGCCTATTCACTACCCCCTCCCTAGTTCCACAAGCACTTTCACTGTCCTCTGCCTGATTAAGCCCATGCCATTTTTCTAGAGTCACAGAAAAACTTTATTACACAACATGCCATATCACATGACACTACTATTTTGGGAATAATTACACACAGAGAATACATTCAAACAATATTTTATTATACACATATGTGTATACATAATTTATGTAGACAAATGATTTCGTCCTACACCTTTTGTGAAGTCATTCTCAAGAGCCATAATAGACAAAAATTCAATGCATCACACGTGTTAAGATACAGCTGGCTGTGATTATACACCTGGCCAGTAGGTGGTTTCGTGTGCACATGAAGCCTCAAGAAATGAACCCTTTCTCGAACCAGTTGGCTCAAGAGGTTCAATGCCTCATGAGGCTTCATCTTACCATCACTAGTCAATTGCAATAAATCTAAAATTCAGTATAAATTACATTCATGAAACCTTCAATAAATATACACCATATAATCAACATGAAATGTAAAATCTAATTTAAACCAGTGTTTAATAAATATTTAAGCCACCTTTTTGCTTATCAAAAGGAGTGTACAATCAATAATTTAGCGGCTACACAATAACAGTGATTATAAGTTAACGCTAAGTCACTGACGAAAACACTCACCAGTTCCGCAGTTTTATCTCACCCTACCGGGGTTTATTTTTTCCATCTCCCTTCTGGCTCACACCAGTTGGCTCCTACGGTTTAGCACATTAAGTGAGCATCGTACAAATTTACGGGAAATGAATGATACCACACTTAACTGACCTGCAGCTCGGCTCCTGACAACGTGTTCTAACCCTCATGCCTCCCAGCTCCAGGTAATATACCTAGCAGGTAACGCTGCAGCGGTACACGTGACCCCAATACTCAACCGCAATTGGCTAATTAATAGTCTCGCGAGAATCGCCAATCATTCTATTAAAAGCATCGCGGGGTTTGAGATATAAAAAGGTTAAAAGACTGGAAAATCGGAGGAGGAAATAGAGGTTAAAAATTTACACCCGGGTTACACAATGTTGTTAAGGCAGTAAAGTTAAAAACATGAAAAGTTTTCAGACATTTTATATCTATAGAAGATTTGACATTTTAGAAAAAAAACAGTGATCCTGCATCAAAATTAACTTGAAATGAATCACTTGGTGTAAAGATTTTTTTTTCTCAACTTAGCAACTCAGTTGTCTTCTATCTTAGCCGTATTCTAGAATATGCAGTCATGGTTGAAGCAAAGTAACCAGAACATTTGTGGGAAAAACGAGCAAACGACCAATTCCACGGTGCCATCTGTGAGTACCAGTGTTGCTCAATCATCTCACAGAAACTGGTAGTAAACGGGGGACCACACATCTTCCTCATGTGTGCTCACAGTGGTTTCACTTAGCTCTTTGGAGCTCCATCAAGAAGCCCCTCTGATCTCCAGGAGGTCCAATTCCAGAAAACAAGAATCCTCCTGCTGCAGTGGTAAAGCCAAGATGCAGTCGATGCACAATCAGATACCCTCTTATCTGCTCAGCCTGGCTTGATGTGGATGTTAATCAGCGATGCATCTCAGTAATGGTGTCCCTGTTAATTGCCTCCCATTTTTGTGGCAGTATTTACTTTCACTCAAGATTTCTATCTCCGTATGTGGTCAGAAAGGCATATGGATTTGGTTTTCTGATGCACGCCTTACTGAGCGCTCAGAGAGATGCTGCGCAGCAAGGCTTAACTTTTAAAGTGGTTCTGAAATGGAGGTGCTTGTCCCTTGTGCTGGTGTTGCTATTCTGCCAAGGCTAGACTTGTTTTATTCTTACAACATACAAGTACTGTAGATCTTAATAAATAAGAAATCATCTAAACATTTATTGGTTTCAGTAGAGTGATTACACAAAGGGGAAATATTTGTATACATTTTTTTGGAATTTTTCTTTATGATTGTAGGTTAATACAATATGTACTGAGAACCTGGTTGCAGCTACTTTTTGGAAAGCTTAGTTTGTGTAGACCATAACATATTTCTGTATGTCTAAAAACCATTCTTACTGATCTTGTGCTGCTGTGAAAAATTCCCAAGTGAGCAATCTTGAGATTTCTGTAGCTATCGGTCATAATCATCAAAACTGCTTAAGAATAAATGTTTGAAATAAATTCCACTGTAATATGAGTTTTCACTGTTTTATTTGTATCGTTTGAATCTTTGTTGTGATGGCTGATGTAAACTGTGAAGCGCTTTGGTCAACTGCTGTTTTTAAATGTGCCACACAAATAAATTTGACATTGACATTCACTGTTTGACTTTATTTAGTTGTCTAGATGGCATTTAGTATTTGATCAACTAATTCTGACTGTACTGCATTATAATTAATATCCAACTGGACTCTGTGCAACTGGATCTGAATGTGATTGTACGACTGTATTCAATCTAGGAAGATTGAATACAATCTTTTCAGACAGATTGTATCGGATCTGTCTGAAAAGTGACCTGCCATGCTGTAATTTGTGGCTACATGATTAAGCTAAACTGAATTCAGTTTTGTGGCAGAAAAATACATGACTGCACATTTTCTCTTTTAATGACTCAGCTTCCCATGAGAGTGCCTTTATTTGCATATCTTTTGAACCTTTGCGTCTGATTCTCAGCTCATTAGACGTGGTAACGGTGTGATATCCAAATGGCTGCGGGGCAGGTTCGGCCCGCACGTCTGAATTCCATGCAAATGGTTAATCCCGTTCTGCAGCGTGACTGGAGTAGGCTGACCTGGCCTGGAAAGATCGCACTAGTTCAGATTCAGTCGGCAGCTCAAAGATGCTGCTGACGCGGCATGACAAAAACTGATAAATTATTTTGACAATTGAACCATCATGCAAACATGAGCCTTTGGTTATGGAGATCCAAATAGATCGAAGTTCGAAACCGGGTCCTCACCCCACCTCCTACACTTGAAGACCACAAGGGGGTCAACCGTCATTTCTTTAAAGCTTCTCCTCACGCATAAATAAACCTGGATGCACCCTCCTCCACACTGCAAGCCCTAAAAGAACCTTCTGAAAGTCTAAGAGCATTCCTCCATGAAGACTTTCCCCTTTTTAACTTTGATTTTACGCTTTTGAAAACCCCTGCAGCTGCGTCAGTCCCAGACAAGAGGCTCCATACCTGATGAAACAATGGCGTGGTGGGGAGGGGGTGCTGCATGGTAAAGCTAAACCAAGCTTTGGGATGCAGCAGGGGTTGGGGGGTTATATTGTCTAACTACTTCTCACCAAAACAGGGAAAATAAAAGATTCTCCATTCTCAGTTTTCTGCAGACAAAATCAAATTAGCTTCGGCGTATTTGTGAATGAACGGAATCCAAAAGTGGAGTCAGTGCTCCAACCTCACTATGCTTTGATATCCACAAGCCCCTCACTGTTATGCTGCTGTGGCTGTCAAAGCAGAGGACCTCCCCTCCCTGATCCTTAGCCTCGTCACTCCTAATGATGCCCTGGAGGCATGAGGGTCTGGAGGGCAGGTGGTTGGGTGGAAGGTCCCTGGATGAGGCAAAACCTGCTCCTTCTGATGACAAACTTGACGAAAACCACAGAAGCTGAAATAGCAAAACAGAGGTGTAACCCAGATCTTTTCAATCTGTATGTGTAGTGGAAATTAGATGTACAAATACATTGGATAAAAAGATGCATAGCTGTTTTTACCTAGCTGATATCTGATTTCTATTTGCTACAACTCAGTAAAATGAAAGATTTGTTTTACTTTAATTTCTGTATTTATTTGTAGTTTTTAGTCTTGTCTTTTAAAATGCATAACGTGATCCAAATGTTTGCTGAAATGTTGGCCCATTCCTTCTCTTGGTAGAATAATGTTTGGAGTCATGGCTTCTTCCTCTCTGAGTGGCATTTCAGCCCATCTCAGTTCAGGATTTGTTTCAGTGGAAACTGACACTGTCTAATGAGCCTCAGCCAGCATCCTTACACAATTTATTAATTTGTTCTGGCTTGATATGTACATTTCACACCAAAAATACTTTCATTTTTTATACACATAACCTGTCTCCCTCCTCAACCGTACGATGAACCTGACATATGAAAGTCCACAGTTAATAAATATCTGGCTTCAACTTTACTTTTAATAATAAAAAAAAATACATCCAAATCAATCTAAGAGTGAAGACAAAAAACATTGTTGGAATTTGTTCTGCAGCTACTCAACACATAATACAATGCTGGCCTCTAGTGTAAATTCAAAGACACAGCATGTTCAGAAAAGAAAATACCTTGGGTGAACTTGAACAGGGAGCATAGTGGTCAAAAGAGTTCAATATGTGATACTGTATATTATTAATATCCAGTAATTCTGATGCATGTTTGGCTTTTAACTGGAAATATTTGCAAGGTATCTTGCATGTTACCACTGCAACAATGATCATCCATGTTGAAGGACGACGAGGACTTTTCTTCTTCACGTGCCGCCTTCTCTCCCAATCACTCACTGACCGTTTATAAACTTCATTACACATTATTGCTGTAAAAGCAAGCACTCCGATTAGAACAAATCAAATGTTAATAAATCACGTTTAAACCATAGAATGCTTTTCTTCTCTTCCACATTTACTTGAGATGGTAAGGAAGCACCGGAATATTGGTTTGGAAATTTTCGTTTTTAATTTTTAAATTTTATGACTGTTTATTCTTTCTTGCAAAAAAAGAAAAACAGTAGCTCTGTGCTCGGATCCATATGCTAGTAAGAAAGCTAAACACCATTTAAATATGCAATGAGCTCTGGAACAAAAGACGTGCGCCGCCCGGGAATCGAACCCGGGTCGCAAGAATGGGAATCTTGCATGATACCACTACACCAGCGGCGCCGACACACTTATCTGTGGACGCTGCCGTTATTGTATACAGAGCTACATCCGAGTAGTTGGGAGTTTTATATATGAATATATGCAGGGATAACTCTTGACTACATTATCTAGTTTATTTGTGTTATAAAACAAGACACGGGGAAAATGTATTTCACAGAACGATGTTCTTTTATTTGATTAAAAACGCAACGTTTTCCTTTATGCTGAAAGGTTTCTGTGTTTACTTCCGGTGTTGCAGTGTAACACCGGAGTAACTTCCTCTTAAAAGACCTCATGTTGCTAACGGTCAAAATATGTGGTTTTTGAAACCAATTTACTGTAAGTTTCGACGTTAGAGTTGCTACAACTCAAAAAGGTTTGTGATTTTTATTTTTTTTACTTTTTAATCTCTCATTTCGTAAAATTGATTTAATTTTTTTTACGTCAGGATGTAATATTTAGCTATGTCGAGGCTAATTATCATGTTACAGTTATAGCTATGATGTACGGTAAGTTAAATTTGATTAACTGTTGTTCGTCATAACTGAGAATAGATTAACTATTGCCCAGCAAATTTTAGCCTTACTGGAGCATTGCAGTAATATTCCTTAAAGATTACATAGGCGATGTGTGACAGAGAACGGGGAACTGAACTTAAGACACCTTTAGGAACGTTATTGTGTTTTTCTCACTAGTAGAGACGATTCAGTGCGAATTCTCTAAAGATTTATGAACCTTGAGCGAACGTTCCCTGTTCTTTGAAGGTGCGAGATTTTCGAACTTTTATTGAACGATTCTTATATGCTTTCTGGAACTTGACATTGATGTTTTAGAGAATCTTCAGTTGATGTGACAGACTTTTTAACATTCTTTTAGGGAAGAGTTACCCAACCCTGATCCTCAAGGCGCACTGCCCTGCATGTTTTATGTGTTTGCTTTCTCCAGTGCACCTGATTTCAATTAATGGCTGATTAAAAGGCTTTTACTAAACGCCAGACTGAATCAGGTGTTTAAAGCAGGGCAACGGAACATGTTGTGCAGTGTGCCTTGACAGTGCTTTAGGGAACAGTCTTATTAGAGAACTGTTTGTAAATGTTCCCTAAATGTTAGAGAATTTCAAAACTCCTGGAAATGTTCCAAAGCTTTCACATTTTGTGGCCTTATGGGACATTCTGTGGTACAGATGTCTTCACCTTATGGAAAGCATACCGGTGTTCTAATTTTTAGAGAACCTTCTCCAGGTTACTTTGCAAAAGTTGTTAACTTTCATGGAGCTTTGGGGGAACATTTCATGACAGTTCCTGGAAGCTTGCACTGTCAATGTTCAGACAAATCCTCAGAGAACTCTTAGACAGTGTACTCTGAAGGTTCTCTAAAAGCTGAAACATTTAGAGTCTCCAGAGCAGTTCACAGTGAGGCTTGTGTATTTATGCAACAAAGTGGACCAGTATTGAAAAATGCATAGGAGATATGTGCATATGTGTGTTTAGTAAGTCCCTACACTGGCTCCCTGTAGCTCAAAGAATAAAACTGTTGTTAGTTTACAAATCACTGAACGGCTTAGCACCACAATACATTAAAGATCTGCTGTTGTTGTATCAACCTTCCAGACCTCTCAGGTCTTCCGGTTCTGGTCTACTCTGCATCCCCAGAACCAGAACCAAACGAGGAGAAGCAGCTTTCAGCATCTATGCACCACAAATTTGGAACAAACTTCCAGAAAACTGTAAAACAGCTGAAACACTGACTTCCTTTAAATCTCGACTAAAAACCCACCGGTTTAAGATTGCGTTTGAAACATAATCAATTACAAATTTAATGATGGAACTTGACTTAATGTCATGTTTTGATTGTTGATTCTATGTTGCATTATGTTTCTGTGTTTGATATGATGTAAAGCACGCTGAAATGCCTTGCTGCTAAAATGTGCTATACAAATAAAATTTGATTGATTGATTGATGTGATGAATTTGTGGGATATCCGTTGATCTCCTACTAATAAAAGTGACACCATCAGAGGTTTTACTAACTTTCTTTCACTTCCTGCAGAGGTTTTACTCATGTCGAACAAGAATGGTGAAGTGGAGTGGGTTGAGACAACCGAGGAGGTTGTTGAAACCGAGGAAGGCCTCTCTCTGAAGAATAGCACCCCGGCAGGTAACGTGTGATAACCATATTTTTAAGCTTTTTAAGAAATAAAAGTTTAGCTCTTAAAGTTCCTAACATTGCATCTCTGTTTGTGCCTAAAGTGGTGGTTGATTTAGAGTCGACTGAAACGTCACTCCAGAAACTGCTGAGCACTGTGGGACAGGAAGAAAGCACTGAGGGCCAAGATGGCTTCTGTAAGTTTTATTTTATTTTCCTTTCTTTTTATAGTGAAGAGTTACCGGTTAAACCGGTAGAACATTGTGTTGGACAAGCTGGTGTCAGTGTTCATGGTAGCTTAGCAAACGCAACCTGTAGCCAAACGACGTTTTGATAATAACATACTTTGTTTATTTGCATGCAGAAATTATCTTTTATAGAGTTAATTTTGTGCAAATTATGAATCCTTTTATGAGTAATTCAGAAAATATTTTGTTACAAATTTGGAATTTTTAAAAATATTTTCGTTTTAACATATTTCAGCCACACATTCACTTTAATATTCTATTTTTCTTTCTTTCTTTCTTTCTTTTTTTTTTTTTACATTTCCAGGTTGTGAGGAGTGTCTGCCTCTTTTTCAGGATCAAAGTAATCCTGATGACATTAATGGTCCATCATTTATCCTTGACTTTCCAACGACTATGGGTGTCCCACAGAGAGCTCTTCTCACTTTACCCTTTGGCCTAATGATAGGCAGATCCAGTATTCCCAGTGCAGGAGTAGGTGTAATAAATCAAGGTCTAGCACTGTCTCCAGGAATGCATTTTGGACCGTATGAGGGGGAAGTGACAGTGAAAGAAAATGCTATAACTAGTGACTTTTCTTGGGAGGTGAGTTATGATCCCTTGCAAACAAACCTGCAGCCCCAACTCTGTAGTAAGAAAAATCATCCACAGTTTTATTTTATTTACAAATGAAATGTCAATGTCAAATTTATATATATAGTACTTTAAACAGGTTTAAAACTGCACCAAAGTGCTGTACAGAAAATGATAATGAAATAAGTTGATGAAAAGGAAAAAGCGAAATAATACAAGAAAAAAATATATATATTTCAACAAGAAAAGCATGCATTTGTTATGATAGTACCACCATTACTCATACACTTCACTGTAGCTGTCTTTATGGACAAGCGACCAAACGTGTGGTGGAAGCATCACCTGTGTTTCAAAGAGATGAAGCAACTGGTTTACAGGGAGAAGAGCAGAGCTCAATATCTCGAAGGAAATCTGTTCTTAGCTGCAAAAGACTTAAGCCTGGGGTGACCGTTCACCTTCCAGTAGGACAGCAACCTTGAACATAAGATTCTAATAAAATATATTGATGTTTAATGGGTGTAATGTGACAAAATGTGAAAGTTTAAAATCATTTTAGTAGTCCTGAATCCAAACAACAAATTCAAAGTCCTTGTGTGTGTCATCATGTTTATAATATTTTATTTAAATTTTTTTCAGATTTACAAAGGAGAAGATCAGTATGAGTACATAGATGCCACCAGTGACTCCTATTCAAATTGGATGAGGTATTAAATTCTGAATGTTTTGAGCAGGAGCACAGTGAAGGTATACTGCACTAGAGTAAAATTGATGGGTTCACGCCCAACAACAGTGGGCGTATCATCTGTGTAAGCACATGCAGAAATTTTACAAACTTTACCGTTTCTAAGTGGTGAACTTTGGTCAATGTTTCTAGATCTACAGTAACATCTTAGGTTTCAAATCTTTCTTTTGAGGCGTCTATAAAGTTTAGTCAGAGAATGTAAATAACCCTGGCTTACCAAATATCAGCTTAAGGGGCGAGTCTTAGCTGGCCTGTTTTTGCTTTATCGGGGCTCATAGTTTGTCACAATGTTTTCTTAGGCAACTTAATTCTTTCTCATAAGATCATATTACACTTTAAGAAATCTGCACAGTTGCTGACAATCTTGTACTCATTCTTGCTCCAAAGTGTGTTTCTTTATTTTTGTGTGAAACACCAAACAAATTGTAGAAGTGTGTAAAAGACAGAAAGTATGGGGAACTTTCAGGGGGTTTGGCATTCAGTGAGGAAGTAAAACCTTTTTTTTTTCTTTTGGTGTTCTACATGCTGATTATTTCTCAGGGTAGGTTAAAAAAAGGTTTTTAATTAATTTTGATAATTGGCTGATTAAGTGGTGGATCATGGCTTTTCCAATTACCGGTAAATCCAAATTTAGATTTAAATAATCCTAGTTGTAACAACACATTTTGTCTCAGTGAAAGTCATAGTCCAGATTTGGAGTAGACCAGCCAGACTCCTGACTCTAATCTAAAAGAAAATCTGTGTAGGGAGATAAAGGTCATGGTAATGGCGAGGAGGCCTTCCAGCCTCAAGGGCTAGGATTTCATCATCAGAGATAAATGTTCAAAATGCCAGCAAAAACATTCAAAAAGCTGGTCAGCAATTATAACAAAGGTTTGTCTGCTGTAATGTCAATAAGATTTACAATCAACTTTTTAGTTTTATTGGGCTCAGCTTCATGTTGTATTCAACATATTTCTACCGGTCTTTGTTTTTGCATAGGTATGTGAACTTTGCTCGCAGCAAGGACGAGGCCAACCTGCTGGCCGTTCAGTACAAAGGCAGCATCCTGTTCCACTGCTGCCGCGCCGTCCAGACTGGAGATGAGCTCACAGTGTGGCCGAGCAGCAAACTGCACGCCCACCTCAGCAAAGATTGGTCTGACATGTTGTCTTTGAAGATGAGCAGAACAGGTAGCTTTCACTTCCCGAATCGGTCACCCAAAAGTGTGTTTGAGATCTAGTCAGATTGAGTTGCTCATTATTTTCCCGTTTTTCTCTGAAATCGCAGAGAGCGGTGAGAGTGCGTCATCTCCAATTTTCCTCTGCTCCAACTGTCTTCTCTCATTCACCACAGAGAGCTTCCTCCTCCGACACATAGAGCACTTTCACTCGCAGCCCAAAGCAGATGAGGCAGCCGGCGAGGAAAACCCCGGCTCCAGAGACGAGCCTCCAGCCTCTCTGGTGATGCTGGTGGATCCAGTTAAATCCAAAACGTGTGATGATTGCGGGAAAGTTTTTAAACAAGTCCCCCACCTCAAGAGGCACAAGCTGTGCGTCCACTCCAACAAGCGGCCTTACTGTTGCTCGCATTGCAGGAGAAGCTTCAGTCAGGCGTCCGGTTTGGTCAGACACCAGAGTGTTCATTTTGGAAAAGCCGCAGCTACGGACAAACCGGTCTCTAGAGCGGAGAGCTCTGTACTCGGATCAGAACTTTCCAACTGGGCGGAAGCAGCTTCATCTGAGGAGACGGAAAGAAGCAACCCGACTGAAGTTGCCCAAGTGGATGTGTATGTAGAAACACAGCAGCTGGATTGTTCAGTTTGTGGAAAGAGTTTCACGAATGAAGCACACCTCAAGAAACACGAGGCAGCTGTTCATGAGAAGTTACGCCCTTATGTCTGTTCTGTGTGCCTCAAGTGCTTTGGCCAGTACAATGACCTGGCCAGGCATCTGCAGAGTCACCAGAAGAAGAATGAACATAAAGAGAAAGTGGACGAGGATTCGGAGGACGCAGCCACCATGCCGTTTAGCTGTGGTGAGTGTGCGGTGGCTTTCTCTTCGGTGGATGACCTGCAGCTGCACATAAACGAGCTGCACTCAGAAGAATCGGCGTCTGAAACCCAGGGAAGTAGTTCAGCTCCTCCTGTGGAAACCAAAGACCTCACCCTAAACAGTGCCCCTCTGAGGCCGCAGCGCCTCAAAGCCAGATCTAAAGTTTCTGCCATCACTCAACTTGTAGCACCTAAACGCAAAGCGCCTAATCAGCAAGAGGACTCAGTCGCCAGAAATGCAAAAATCAAGAAATACAAGTGGTTTAGCTGTAATCTCTGCAAGCAAACATACGGAAACCCGGATGACCTCAAGGCACACAAGTGCACTTCGAAGCCGCTGAACTGCGGGCAGTGCAGCGCCGCCTTTTGGAAGTCTAGTTTGCTCAGAAGACACAAACAGATGGTACACGGAAGGGTGAAATCTTTCCGCTGCGACTCCTGTGATAAAGCCTTCTCTACGTCAGCGAAGCTGAGGCAGCATCAGAAAAACAAGTCTTGTCAGAAGTACCACTGCACCTCCGAGCTGTTCCCCTGTTCCTTCTGCCACTTCTCCTTCACCATGAAGAGCTACCTCATCAAACACATCAAGAGGCACCATCCTAGGGATTACTCGGAAGGCCTGATGGACCTGGAGGAAGCTGAGGGGGAGTACACGTGCGCGGACTGCGGGACAAACTGCACGGACGCAGAAGCGCTCGCGTCCCACACGTGCATCAGGCAGCTGAAGGTTCTATATTTGTGCACCGACTGCGGGAAGAGCTTCACAAACCACTACGGCCTGAAGCAGCACCAGCGCATCCACACGGGCGAGAAGCCCTACAGCTGCACCTACTGCAGCAAGAGCTTCTCCTACGTTGGCCAGCTGAACGTTCACCTCCGAACTCACACCGGCGAGAAACCCTACCTGTGCACCCACTGCGGCGAGAGCTTCCGCCAGTCGGGAGACCTGAAGAGACACGAGCGGAAACACACGGGCGTGAGGCCGCACGAGTGCACAGAGTGCAGCAAGAGCTTCAGCCGCCTGCAGAGCCTCAAGGCTCACCTGCTGCTCCACCAGGGACAGAGGCTGTTCAAGTGCAGCCAGTGCGGGAAGAGCTTTTCCAGAAACTATCATCTCAGGAGGCACCATCAGAAGGTGCACACGTAGGCAAGTATCAGGACTGTTGTTGCTGTGAAAAGTTCAGATTTCCACAGAAATCACCTAAATGACTTTACTTTAGCCAGTTTAAGAATAACTTTGTGAAAGTTATTCTAGAATTCTGATATTAGCCCATTTTTATTTAGTTCCAAAACCAGTTTTAATGCGAGTTGCCGATGTGTTAGTGGAACACAGTGTCATTCTTATTCCTGTTTTGTCCATCCACTTTATGCAAAGCTTTTTTTTTTACTCCAACCCATCTGAGTCAAGTAATCTGGGATTCTGAGGTAATTCTGTCGTTTGATTCAGGTGTGTTGGAGAAGAGATGCATCTAAAAGTTAAAGGATAGTCGCCTTCCAGGTTGGACTTGAGCGCCCTTGAGCTAGAGGATGAAAATAAATAAGCATCACAAAAATCCTCCAGAGACAGACAATATCTATTACAGGTTCCACAGATTCAGTATAATTGATGGAGATTGTTTATCCCCAAAACCTCATGACTAAGATTGATTCGGTATCAGTTTACAGCTGGACCACGAAGTTATTGCACCTTTCTGTTTGAGGTTTTTGTCTCCCTAATGTGTTTTGTTTTGCTTTTTTAATTAAATTTACAGAATTCGAATTGCATTCAATACAAAATAATTCTCAGCATTTTACTCTAAATATTAAATAATTTATTAAAACAAGATTCACTTATGTTTTTTGACAAAAAAGGAATTGAAACTAAACTGAGATTTGCCATTGTTTGAAATAAAAACACAGCTGCTCATCACTGTTGACCATTTATTCCACAAAACATACAATGCAAAGCGTGTGCACTGTACAAGCCTTAATATTATGAAAATAGTCATAACCATGCCTGTTTTTTTTTGTTGTTTTTTTTTTTAAATTAAGTAATCCTAGGTTTTGTTTTCATAACCACCCTCATCTACTACTCGGTTTTAACATGACACAGTACAGCTTCGTCTATTCGATTACCTTTTTCTTTGCTTTTGTCCATTTTTTTTTCTTGACTACGTTATAAATATTACGCAATTTGAAAATATTGAAGTCTGACCTGAAACTATACAAACATACTGCAATGACAGGTGACTGCTTCAAACGGTGCATGAACCGAAAACAGGTAAGAAACCTGGCAGTGTTTTTCCATGTGCTACACGCGGTGGTTGTCAAGTGCAGCTGCTGGTTCGAGACGAAAACTTCTCTGCTGGTAACGACTTTGGGAAAGGACAAAAAAATAAATAGAAATGTTCCCAGTCTGGTAATGGTTCAGGTATCAGTAATTCCAGTTACACAAGTCCTTAGCAACGTCCATCTGGAGGGAAAAACAGATCCGTTGTCACCTGTGGCACAGAAGTTGCAGGTTTGTTTCGTGTGGTACCTCTTCTAAAGACACAAGGGGATGGAACCGGAGGAATGATCGCTTGTTGATGGGTTTTAGTGTGTAGAAAATACACAAACACTTCTGGAAAGTAGGCAGCAAGGTTAGGTGACGAGACACCTAAAAGAAGGTTACTGTTACTACGGTTTAGAAATCATGTCCCACTCGTTCTCTTCGTTCCGTCGGCGTGTTGCGCCGCGGCTTCTTCGGTGCAAACTCCTTCCTTCGTACCACATCTCTATCACGGAAAATTTACAACAACCTTCCAAATCTCGGTTTATATTATGTTAAATGTTGTCCACATTAAAATTTTTTACAAACCAAACCAAAAAACACACAGCATCACATCTGTACAAAAACTGAGAGAAAAAAAAGGGTCACAAAAAGTAGGTAAAAACCAAAGAAAGGGTTTTTGTTTTTGGCAATTAAAAGCAACAGCTTGGTCTGTCACAAAACAACAAATTATGGGTAAAAACAAACTGAAATAAAAGGAAAAGGTACATTTAGAGCTCATCAGAGTCTATGCTTGTTGCGTTTTGTCATTTTAGTGAACGGTAACAAAAAAAATGGGGGTAAGAGGGTTAAATGGCCGAAACACAAAGCCTGAGGACTCGGTGTACGACCGGGCTCACGATAGAGACAAAGATACCCTGCAGTTCAGTTCATCAGGTTAACATGGAATGAAAAAGGGCTTTTATAAGGGCTCAGATTTAAGCTCCTCCACTCTGACCTCCAGGTCAGCCACCTAGAAAAGAGAAGAAGAGTCGTTTAGAGAACAGCTGCTGCAGAGATACAGTTCCTGTCTTAACAAAAAACAACAAAAACAGATTTATTTATCAGCTTGATTAGACCAAATGGTAAGAGACATTGAAATTACTTCTGTTCAGTGCTGACATTGTTTCAAGTGATTTTTTTTTAACTTTTGTTCAAAGCATAGAATTTGAACAACAGAGTTTCTTCTTCTTGCGTTTTAATAGCTCAGTGGATTTGCAAATGATAACAAATGTAAAAAGAAAACTCTTATATTAATTTGAACTTTTACATGTTTGTATTTTGTAATTACATTAATGACAAAGCTTAAACATTACTCACATACCTGTTCCTGAAGTTGTCCCGACTCCTCCTTCAGAAGAGATGCCTCGGCTCCAACCTGCGCACAACGCTGGGTCTCCTTCTTTAGGTACTCAATCTCCCTGTTTGAGAAATCAGAGCAAAGGACCAGGCATAAACACCTTTGGCATATTTGTGTAAATAGTTTTAAAATAATTAAGCAGTAGCATAGCCTTGTACTCAGATGTTTTAAAAATTAAAATCCAACTTTTTATTAGAGCGCATGTATCCAGTGAGGGGGAAAAAAGATCATAAAAAAAATATATTAGTAGTGCCACAAATATTGACCTCCGATATTGTACCCTATACAGAGATCCAATAATATTTCGGTTTTATTCTTTTTCAGATCACATATCTAATTTGTCAGTTTTAAAAATAAAAATAATAGACTTTTAAGGGGGGAAAAAAATCCTTTCTGGGAATCAGAAAGGATCCCCAGAAAATATTTTTATTTTTCCCCACAAAATATGAAACAACAAAGTACTAAAGTTGGCTTTCAATTCAGCAATGTGAAAAAGAGCTATTTCATTGCTTTTTGGCTTCTGCATAAGATTTCAATATTTGAGTCATGTGGCCTCTGATGCATCATGTTGCAAAAATTCAGACAATAAACCAAATCCAGTCCAAGAAGGAAGCCAATGAATGCCAATTTAAGATGACAAAAGGTCTCAAAGTAAAAGGGTAGATTTTTTTCCCACATTTTTTTAGTGAGTGTTTATGCTACTTAAGTGTGTGCATGCGTTCACACTGTCTTACTTCTGCTGATACTCCTTGATCAGCCGCTTGGCTTTGCTATATTTGCGCTCCAGGGCCTGATACTGGGCCTGCGTCTCCTTCAGGTGCTCATCCACAGCCTGACACAGGCTCTGCGCCTCCATCCAGTAGCCCTCCAGCTTCTCCATCCGCTCTTTGTTCTCCTGCAGGGTCTGCTCCAGCTGAGCCTTGTCCATTCGCCAGCGCTGCTTCTCCTGCTCAGCGTGGTGCAGCTGCAGGGACGAATATAGCCTCCATTTCAATAAACCAACCAGGCTTTTACCATTATAAATGCTGCTGTGCATAGAATTCCTCTGGTTTAATGTGAAGTCATGTTAACCGTCAGTCTCACCTTTCTCTTCAGCTGCTGGATCTCCGCCTGAGTCACAGCATGCTTTATCTGGAGCTTTAGCAAGAAAATGAAATGAATTTTTAATACTTGTGTTACTGTCACGCACCAGAGTGGAGGTGAGCTGTGATTACAGATGAAATCTCCCACTTCACGGTATTCATCTCTCACCTCTTTATATTTGTGGGCGAGCTTCTCAGGATCCGTCTCCAGAGGCGACATGTCCTCGTTCTCCGCCAGGTCAAACACCTCGATGGCGCTGGGATACGGCGGGCTGGCCTCGTCGTCCTCATCCTCTTCCTCATCTGTGCCATATTCACCACCCTGGAGGCACACAGAAAAGTTTATTTTCAGCTGGAAAATGAAAGTAGAGAAATCCTTACTTTCCATCTTACTGTAAGTTAAATTATACTTTATAGTTAAGTTGCAGTCAAAGTGTGGAAAATTGTTATTCCCAAGAAAAGAAATCTAAATTTGTTGTTCAATGTTCAGACAAAATTGTATATCCATGTAGTGACTGTGGATGTCCACTAGATGGGGTGCAACCCCAACGATCCTTCCTGCCTTCTAAATGTACCATTCTGCTTTTCAAGAACCTCCCTTTCCTCCATCACTAATGCAGACGGTGAGCACGGTCCTAAAAGAACCTCCCTGTCCTGTCCTACAAGCAAGCCAAAGACCATTAACCACAGATGTTGTTTTCATAAAAAACCCAATAAAAAACAAAAAAAAAAAAACAGAGAATGTTAAAGACCTCATTTTAAAATCACAAAGAGCTTTTGAGGACAAAATAATCTGAGTCATCCCTGATTTGGCTCTATTTCTGAGCTTAGCTTACTGCTTAATCATGTGTTATATCGTAGATGATCTTAATGGATGAATTTCATAATCCTATCCGAAGTTGGATTTTGTTTCTGGGCAGCCTATAAAGGTCAAATTAGGGCTATTATGTGATCCATATATGTAGAAGTTTTTCAATAGTCAGGGACATTTTCTTTCATGTATTATTTCTAAGCAAAACCCAACACCTGACAGCAGCATTTTAGAAGCTCGGAACTGCAGAAATATGGGAATAAAGTTGAACACAGATCGGATTGTACCCGATTCTCTCATGTTTTTATGCCAAATTTCCATGTTTTGCTGCTTCAAATTTGCCAGATTATCAAACTTTAAGTCAACGGATGGCAAATACTTCTGGAATTTATGGAAAAACTGAGATGTACGTGCGTGTGGATGTATCAAACCTCTTGTTCATCCATGTATTGGTTGTACCGTTGCTCCATCATTTCCCTCTGCCAGCGCTCCTGCTCCAGGGTCTGCTGGATGAGCTGGGCCACTTCGCTCTGCTCGCCCGGCTTCTCTCGCCCAATCACAAACCTGTGATCGCACACTCATTGATAAGAAATCTGACAGCATAACTACTGATCAGGAACACTTTAGAAGATGACCCAAAACGCACATTTACTAGAGGTGGATCAAGAGTTTTGGATAAAATTGTCCTTGAAGTTAATAATGATATGAAATTGTTCTTTGTTATCAACAAGGAGGTTTAGAACTGTCTCTTTAAAGACTAAAATAGCACTTTCCTTATATGGTAAACTGCTATAGCTTCCTGAATTGGTGCAGTAAGATATTATTGAAGTCAGACATTTCCTTCCTGTTTACTACCAAACAATGATCTTGTCTCTGGAGCAACGCTCTGCAGTTTCTAAGATCAAACCCTCAACTCTGCCTGTCTTTCAGTTCATTACAGAGGATATAAGATGCCTGACAGAGGTTCACAAATCTCTGTCAAATTAAAGCCGAGGCTACATTAACCCGTCGCAAAGCAACAGATGGCCGTTGAGCCAGCCTCTGTCGTCTTTTAATTTTCTGCAGCGTTTACGGGTAATTAAATGCTCACAAACACGCTTCCTGTCCCGCTCCATTAGTCTCGTTGACAGTTTGTTTTTTTTTGTTTTCCCTGAATAGACCCTGAGCTTCGTGAGGCCCTCCACTGCCACTGCAGCAGATCCATAATGTATGAGCTGATCCGTAGAGGTCTCCGATCTTTATAAGTCACATTACACTAACAGTTATCCCAACAGCACTGGCCACAAAAATAAATAAATAAAAAAATCTCCTGAATTATGAATGAGCCTAAACAACAAAAGGTGCTCACAGAACTCCAAAGAGCAAAAAGCTGCAAATAGCCTCCTGGCATTTGAACCTGACACTTAAGATCCAGACTGTATTTGCTGATGATAACAGTGTTTTCTGTAGCTGTAGCTTGGAGACTTTTAGCTTTATTCAAACTGTCCCTAAAATGGAGCTCTTTAAACCCAGAAGGCTATAATCACGACTCTGTCAGAGTTGCAATATAAATCTCCAGTCTGGTTAAATGAATGGGCGGGATGTGGGAGAAGTCATTTCTGTTCTGGCTGCGGGTAAATATATCAAAATGAAACCGTCTGCTAACAGAAGAACGCTGGATGTCAAGTGAAGCTGTAAAGAATGTCCCGGTCGCGGAGAATGCCTCGCAAAAAGCCACAAGAGCGGCATCCTCCCAGTTTCATCCTCCCAGTGATAAACGCTGACCATTTCATCCTGTAGCCTGGACAGAGAACTGGGTCACAACAGGCCCGATTAAGGCAAGGTTACTAAAAACGCCTCTTACTTGACAGTTCCTGAGGTGTTCCTGAGTACGGAGGCGGCAAAGCTTTGGGTGACTCCCACCAAGCTGGTCCCGTCTACCTCCACAATCAGGTCGTTCACCTGGATCCTGCAGAGACATTTCAGCGGGTTTACAGAAAATCGCTTAGAAAAACTGATTATGGTCAACTGCCTGATAAAACCACGAACGCTAAACATTTGTGGGCAACTTTTCGCAGCAAAATATAGAAATATTTGCAAAAGGACAAGCGCGACTTATCAACACAATATTATATGTTGATGCATTGTTTTCTTCCGAATATATTTGACCTTTTCAACCTTCTGAAAAAGTCGTGGAGAATTGTTTTCTCCACGTTGCCTTGTTCATGTGAAGAAACATGTTGATGTGCAGATTTAAAGCAACCAACTGCGTCGGCTTTGTTTCTGCTGGTGATAAGCTGTGTACATCACATTAATATCTAAATGAACAACATTAAAATGAGACAAACTCACAACTAATCAACACAGTTAATAAAAAAAAATAATACATATGAGTTGACATTTTATATCTCCAGGCTGCTTCATACTCCCCACGGTTTAGTTTTTTTTGATTCATGAAATCTGGCATTTGAAACTATAAATTATTTGAGTGATTTGCCACTTATATTAAATAAATGAAAAGTGTGTTTGGATTAATCAGATAATTAGAACGTTTGTTGTTTAGACTAGTAGATTAATCAAGTTCATTAAAAAAATGATCTATTTATATCAATCTAATAAACTTTTAAAGAGATTGTTGTAGATTGAGTAACTGATTAACCGAATGATTAGATTAATAACTCACCTGCCGTCCCTGTGTGCTGCTCCTCCTTCTGTCACCGTCTTCACAAAGATGCCCAGTTTCTCCAGGCCCATGTCAGCCCCTGCGCCCATCCCGATGATACTGATGCCCAGGCCGTCTCCATCTGAAAGGGAGGATCAAACCAATAATTACTAGAGCCTCTACTATAACACATGTCAACAAGATTTTGGTTTGGTCTTTATCTGGTAGTAAGTTTGCTGTTAAAATGTCTTTGTGCTTCAGACTTTATGGTGCTTTGTAGTCTTCACAAGGCGCCTTGGCCTTCGGAAGAGGAACAGGTTCACAGTGGAGCATATGGTGCTTTTCCACATGTTTATTCTTTGTTTCACGCCACACCTACCTAAAGCATTTGTTGGCAAAAACTAAATATTAGTCTCAGCTCATGAAAGCCTAAGGTTACAGGTATAATCACAATGGCAATTAGCAAAGTCCAAATGTTGATGTTTGTGATGATAGGACAAAAAAGGCTTTTTCTTAAATCTCTAACACTTGCCAATTGGTTGTCATGGAGACTCGGTGACCCCCAGCACACTCCTCTGCAGCTCCCCAACAACGAGCTTTAGGGATTTTTTTATACCCATTATATTATTCTGCTGTACTAAATGTATTAGTAGCGTTAATGGAGACTTCAAAATTCTGAAACAAACTAAAGATATCATAAATAAATGCATAAAATCAAAATATTTGTGATGAAATAAAAAATAAAGGTAAGCGTGATGCAATAACATAATATAAAACATGGTAAATTACAGTATAAACATTGCACTTTTAAACAAACACTTTACCTGATCATGGTTTAATTCAGGACTGAGCCTGATCTGACCTTTTCACTTCAGTGATGTCAACAGCCTGACGTCAACATTTGCCGTAAGCCGTGATTTATTTATAGCTGTAATAAAAGGATGCACAAGCTTTTTGTTTTCTTGAGGACAAAAAGAAGATTCGCATCTACTTGAAAGCACGGGGGTACGTCTCATTTACAGTTTCCCTGGTGCAGAAAGTGCACACAGCTGCCTGCATGTTGTTACACATGCTATCACTTAAAACATGCCTGCAACAGAAAGCTAAACATAGTCCTGCATACATATATTAATGCAGCATAATGTTGAGGGAGAGCTCTCATTGTGCCCCACTGGGGAGCAATTGAAGGAAAGACTTGCGCTAATGCTTCCTCGTGGAAAAGCCGGATGGCTGTCAGAAGGCAGATGGTGAAGACTCCGGGCCTTTTTACATGAGCGACAACAATTAAACCCTCCTACTGAAGATGACATAGTGTTTTATGATTTCTTATTAAACCATCAATCTGGTGCCCGAAGCTGGTCCAAACACCGGAAGTGTTTCACAGCTTTAGAGAAACTTGCTCCCAAGAGTTTAGCGAGGTTAATACCTTTCTCCAGTTCCACAGGAAACAGGTCCAGCCTCTCCACCCGCTTCTCCAGCTCGTACTCTGCCGACGCCGCCATGGGATCCACGTCTTCATTGCGCCTGTCGTAGTCCTCGTTTGGATAGGTGGCAAAAACCTGCAGCGGAGGCAAAGATTGGATCAGTCATAACCAGATTTATAACTTTCTGGGTGAGTCTGTCACGACATTAAACCCACTGATACAAATTTAAAGACAAAAGGTGTCCATGACAACAGCAGATGATGAGGGAAGGTTTTCTGATGACCCATTTTGGTCAAGTCCCAACAAATGTCACGCCATTTGTTGGGACAAATGGCGTGACAGTAGACTTTAGAATACTTAGGCATAAAGAGGGGTGTGTGGTCTAAATACCTAAATACCTCTATCCAAATGTATTTGATTTACCGAGTAAAATTCAAATAACGTTTAAATGTTGATGAATTATTATAACTTTTAAAAATGGATCTCTTTGAAAGATTTAAATACTTACAGAGATTATTATATTTGGATGCCTGAAACCCTGTAGTTAAGAGACACTTGAAAATATCTGTAGTGTTCTTTGAATTTGCTACAACATGTTGACATTAGTTTAGCTTTTCTTTCATTTTGCAGATATAAATGCACAACAATATGGCTTCCAGATCATGAAAAATAACCTGAGTTTGAAGGTGGATGCCTCTTTCTTTGTGCAGCTGTGCAGTGTTCTCACTTTCTCATCTGAGTTCACACATTTCCTCCAAATATAGTAACTGATAATGAAAACCGATTCACTTCCTGTGAACCCTGATGAGCATTGATACAATTTATGCAGCTTTCAGGCTTTGTAGGTGAAGGAAGTGGAAAAAATGTAATTCACTAAAAACTGAGCATAATTATCAACTAATTTAGTAATAGATTAATGGCTAACTGGAGTATACAGACTCAAAAAGGCCATTTGCTGGAAGAAAAACACAGAGAAACTAATACAAAACTACACCGAAAATACAAACTGTTCAAACATTTTAGGCAATAAAATGTTTATTTTCATATTTTAAAAAGAAATTGAGATATTATTTTCATTTCCATCTTTTAATGTATTGCTAAGTGATTAAATTACAAATCTGCACAATGACATTTTTTATTTGATTAATCATTTGTCAGAATAATCAATAGATTAATCAGTTGTTTAAAAAAACTGTTAAATCAATAGTTCTAGTAAATCGTGTGTAAATTGACTTCTTGAGGAATTTTTAGTTTAATAAATAATGGAAAAGACTGGACCGTTAGTTTACCGAAGTACCGGGAAGAAAATGGAGCCCATGCACTTCTGCATAAGAAGTACCTTTCAACCTGTTTCTTATGTTTGCCAATACTACACATTACGTCATGTTCCAAGATCATCGACCAGATGATGCAGTAATAAATTTATAAAAGTTGATTCACAATTTTTTGATTGACCACCTGGTGTTACATAACGACAAACGCAAACTAAATCAGACAGTATGTCAGGAAGAGAATCGTGGAACTCCAAAAGTTATCTGTGCAATCATTACACATAAAGTACAAAAGCCACAATATCAAACCATTCAGATTGTGTCTCAGAAATGACCGTGTTTCGATGCAAAATGGTTTAATAAAACCTAGAACAGCCACAAAAGATATTTTTAAGTTGACAGATTACGTCATTAAAATAAGGCCTAGAAACCATTATGACAAAAGCAATATAAAATGCTAGATTACAGATTGAGGAGTGGCTTTTGGAGGCATGTCCTGTGATCTGATGACACCAAAAATGTTTAACCTTAATGAGCATTGTTTTCTCTCAAGGTTTTGTCAGCTGTAGTGGTCATTTTTAGCTAATGTGAGACAGGAAATTGGGTTATGAGAGAGGGGAAAGACATGAAGGCAAAGGTCATCGGGCCAAGACTTGAACCCTTGACGGCTGCTTTGAGGGCTAAGGCCTCTGTAGATGGGTCGCACTTTACCCCTGCGCCACCGCTGCACCCGTAATGAGAATTGTTAGTTTTGGAGGAAAAAGGAAGAACCCTGTGAGCCTGAGGGGCATCATGTTTTATGGGTACTCTGCTGCCAGAGAGACGGTTGCACTTCTCAAAATAGATGTGATCATGAAGAGGGAGCATTTTGTGGAACTAGAGAAGCAACAGCTCAAGACACGAGTCATAAAGTTAAATGGACCCTAAGAATACTGCCATGCTAGTCGCAGAAGATCAACAAATGCAATGTTTTGGAGTGCCCATCACTAAGCTCTGCTCTCAGACTTGAAAAATTTGTGTGAGCAATGAGACCTACAGACCTGAATGTTGCCAAAAGTCCAGGAAATCGTTGAGAGAAGCTTGTCGAAGGATCCCAACATTTTGTTTTGCTACAGATTTCGATTGGGGCTTCCGAACGTGGTCTTAGGTCATCTTTAGTGGAGTCATCTCATACAGCAAGGAGGCTATTATAATAAAGAGTCTGAGATATTCATCTGCTAAGGCAAACAGAAATCACATCCGTTCAGAGGAGTACTGCTGCTGCACTTATAGGCATTAAGGCCTCTTATTGTATAACGGCTTTCGCTAAAATCATTGTAACTCAATGTCAAATGAGGCTGTGGAGATGAAGATGGATGCTGATGAAACGTACAACTGAATCTATAACATGATAATAACATGACCACCACTTTTAATGTAGATCTAATACAATTTACTTTTATCGACTGTTTTGTCAGAGAGATCTGCTGCATTTTCTCGAGGCCTCACAGTTACTTCGTTTCACACCAGTAATCAAACACATAGGAGGGGAGAAAAAAAAAATCAATCACAGGGACTGGAGTAGCTCTCATGTGGACAGAGGCCTCTGTTTTCAGGCCTCAACTTCCCACATTCAGTCTGATTTAACAGCATGACAGTTTACATAACCACCTCCAGCATGTTAATGGGGGCTCTCTGCAGCTGCACACACACACACACCCACACACCCCATACATACACACTCTAACACCGTAAGCCAAATCTTAAAAAGGCTCTTTTTTCCTGTCTTCCGAGGTGATTTCGTATGCAGCACCTTACACATTCAACTCGCAACACCGATTCAGTTCTGGACCTTCTCCTCTCCACAGTCTTCTCAACTTTTCTGTTCACACACTTTGCTCCTTGAAGTGCAAAGTTGTCTTCCTTGATCCTTTTTTTACAGTATTAGTTGTCTAGTACATCATCCAGTAATACAAATTTCAGTGTACAACTGTTTCAAAACTTCATAATATCAGTCATAATTCGGCTTGAGTGAAACAGCCACTTAAAATATCACAACTGAAATCTGTGATACTATTTAGTACAAAAATAAAATATATTTTAAATTTAAAACAGGAGTGTTTGGAAGAAATAACACACTTTATCAAACTGACTATACATTACTTACAGTCTTTTATCCTTGCAGTGTCATATGAGCAATTGGTACCTATCTCGAGCTTCCAATAGACGACTCTCTCCACATGTTGTCTGTTCATCAACGGGGCAGCCCAGAGGGCTAACAACTTTGAGTCCTATACATCACCTTTGCTGAGATAAAAAGCTTAGATAATGAGCCAACAACCTCATCATCCACAAAAAGCAGAAGACCATGATGAACCAGGAACCCTCCACTCCTTGACTACAGTTTGACATCCTGCCAAAGATCACATACAAGATCAGGGCAGCATGGAGACCAAGCTGTGCAGAAAACAGGCTCGAATTGTAGCCAAGAATGTGGAAACAGTTCTTACTTTGGTGACAAAAGGATCAAACTTTAAAATACTGAAAGCCTGCTATTCAAACTCATCTAAGCCTTGGAAGACACAGTTGCAAGCTTTCTCCTTATCCACAAAACTCTAAAATCCCATGACTCAGTCAACAATTCCTCAAAGGTAAAGCACGTCAGAGCTTAACTCTCCATAGATAATCTCTCTATGAAATATTTTTTCATGTTAAGTAGACATAACATGTATCTTTAGTTTTCACGAGTAACTCAAAGAATTAGCTGTAAATGAGTGAGTAAACAGAAACCATCTGAGAATTGTTTGTAAAAACACCTCAAAGATGCTTACTTATCAAGAAGTGATTATTTCTTAGACGTACTAAAGCCATGCTAAACATTTCATACTGTTTCCACTCTTTTTCCTAAATTACGTTAAGCTAATCATCCCTTGGCTACAGTCCCATATTTACTCTGGATGCTTAAGAGAGGCATTAATCTCCTTATCTGCAAGTCGTTCCTGATCTGAGTGCAAACGAGCACAAATCAATCAGTTTTAAAGTCCAACAGTGGTTGCTGTAAAATTAACACCTCATGAATGTCACGTAACAATGATTTAAGAAGCAAAAATGTATTTATAGGTCATAAAACATTTAAACATCTCACCACAAATTGACTAATCAGAAACAGCAATTGATGTTTATAGATTTCACATCAAAATATGGCTGCACATGAACCGTAAACAGACACTGCAGAGGACAGTGTGGGAGCAGCTCTGAAGTCTAATGGCTTTTGATTTAGGTTACCTTTGTATTTGGTCGGATTACCAGAATGTGGATTAAAGACTCGCACGAAACATTCTGTTTCCATCATAAGTAGCATAGCATGAAACAACAACACTGTGGCCTGCATGCTCATGTGGCACTGCTTCGCCTTTTGACTTTAAAGACCAACAGGCCACAGCTGGTGGCTCCTGTTGCCCTCATTTCACACTGCAAAGGACCAAACAACCAGGAGGCTCTGCTGCACACTACGTGGCACTGGAAACATCCAGCATTGGATGGGTGCCGTAACCTCATGCCAAGGGAAAGTTCAGGAGTGGTGCTAAGGAGCAAGCAAGGAAAGAATCCACATAGGCACAGAGTTAACACTTTCACTGCCAAGAAGATGGATCGTCTTCCTTCTTATAGACGGTTATCCCACTAATGGCATACTATCTAATTAAGGTCCAATGTCATGTAACCTCCCTGACCTAACCTAAGCTTGATGAGTAGTAGATGAACTCCTCAACTAAGCATGGCGGATGCCTTTAGGAGATAAACATTGGGATTAAAGGCAGTGTGGTAGAGGCAGAGGGGGGTGGGCAGGGCTGGAGAAGGACACCGTTCCAGTTGTGGCAGATAGTAGGTCAGAGGAGCTAACAGATGGCCAGGAAACTCCCTTCCGCCCTCCCTCCCTCCCTCTGCTGCCGACTGACTGGGATGTCCTACTAAAGCTCTGAGGGCAGCAAGCTAGAGCCTCTCCCCAGCTAACAGATTGTGACTATAAAGAGCACACACTTGGGGCTCTAAAGGATATCAAAGGCAGTCAGAGGTGACATATACCACCGACTGGAAATGGTGAAATGATAGACAAGCTGTTGAAGCGTCTGCTCTGCTGGTTCTATCATACTGGCCCTCAGGCAACAACTGGGTGACACACTGGTGTTAACTATGGAGGCTGTAACTCCCACCCCCATTCCCCACAGCCCACAGCTGCATGTCGACTGCTGTGTCTCTTTCCCTCGCCACTCCAAATCATGTCTAATTTTGGATTTAGCCAATGGGGTGTGTGGAGGTGGTGCCATTCTGTAACAGAAAGCTCTGCAGCAACATTTGTCTCTGATTAAAACTATTAATTATATGTATCCTGCCTTTGCACCTCGATAGGTAAAGCAAACTGAGTAAATAACCATGTAAAATGGGAGATATTTTAAATCTTCCCTTAATTGTAACCAGTCTGCTTTATGGTGTCAGAATGGATGCTTAAGTTGCCAAGCACTCCTATTGTTAACATGTTCGATTACTGCTTCCCTTCCCAGGACCGGTTAAATAACCACCAGGTAAATGTTTCCAAATCCCAATAAAACTGGAACTTAATCCAGATTCTGGATGTGTGCGGCTCCAGGTGCTTCACATTGGGCCAATCTATTCTTGCCAATGCAACTGAGACGGAGCATGTCAAATAACGGCTGGATAGCATCAAAGCTCATGTATTTTGGCAAGACAGCCATTGGTCAATGTTTGGGCTGACATCATAGTACAATAACTGACCTCAAATCTGTAGAATGAATTTTTTTAGGGCTCAACACTTGTGAAAAAAATAGCTGAATAAATATTCAGCAATTTATCCAGAAATGCTTTTATCCTACATCTTCTTTTTTTTTATCTCTAGAAACTAAAATGCTTTAATTGTAAGCGCCATTTATTTTGTATCAATCAATAAAGGATGAACCAAAATTTAATATCAATCTGAGGAAATGTTAGGATGACCCACCCTTTAATAGGTTGTGTTATTCCTTTTGGCTGAAATACCTTCAGTGAGGTACCTTACAGTCTAGTGACTTGAATCTGGCAACTTTACAGTCAACCAGCCAAGATCGGACATCAGCCCATAAAATGAAAACCACAATGAAAAAATCGCAGTAGGCCAAACTTCTAAAGGACACGCCGATGCAACACCTTGCTGCTAAAATTTTTACAGAATGAAAAAGAGTGAGACTGAGCCACGGTCTAAAGTTTATGAAAATAACTTTATAATTACTTTGTTTTGACATAAAGTGGATTCCATTTAACTCCAGAGCTGTCTGATGCGGATTGCTCTATCACACACAGTGAGAGGCTCTGATAAATAATGAACGATCACAGAAAGACTTCTGAAGGATCCTTACTCTATAGTTGCCTTAAATGAATGAATGATTTATAGTCTAAAACAAAACAGCAATTCAAAGCTTTTGTCTCTCAAATATTAAGTTGGACGCAGCTTTAATTTTTTTAAATGGGTCATAAATGACAAAAACGTAACATCTTGTGATGTGATAAACTCCTACATATTGAGGGACGTAACAAAGATTTTGTGACTTTATATTGAGTGTCGTCAAGTAAATGAGATTCGCTTTAATTCCTTTCAGTTGTGTTTTACTTATAGAGACCTTTGTCCAAAAGCCTGGAAGATTTACTCCATTTGTAGATTTATTTGGTGATACTGAAAGACTTAGAGAAGTCGCAATTTTATTTCACCATAACTTTCAAGTTAAGTCGATTTAACTTTCAATTCATTAGGATTTGTTTTGCATTTATAGGTCTAATTCCGGATTGACCTAAACCTGTACTGACATGTCAGAGCTTTACAGAATCAATGTCATTTTTATTTCTTATTATTTGGTTTTCCAGAATATTTTCCATCAGACATTTTTGCCACCCAGGTGTGCTTAGACGTCCAGATCTACAATCAATGTAGGTTAAAAAAAAAAAAACCTGCATAAATGTGACAGAGCTTATAAATATCATATATAATATGCACAATGATATTTATTTTACTTATTGTGATATATAATTGAGGAGACAGAGAAAAGAGGGTTAATTCTGTTGACAATTTGTTTAAAATCAAAACCTATTGTTTAGATTTTAAAGGCAGGTAAGATATTGATTACTGAAAATATACTGGATCCTTATGGTGTGATACCGGTATGATCACAATATCAGGATAATCACACAAATATTGTATGTCATTACATAATCATTTTCATTTAAATCGGAAAAGAAACAATTGTTCTCATTACTGCAAAAGTAAGTTATGTTTGTTTATCACAAGTTGTGTCTTTATTTTGACATTTATCTATATTACTTCATATAATAGGTTTTCCTAATTTTGTGACTCAATTAACTGTCACATGACCAAGCAAAGATCACATAACCGACCTCCTCCACTTCCCCTCAGCCATTTGAGGTCAAAAGGGAGGGGCCATTTGTTGCCTGAAACAAATGGCAACAAGATGGAAATAAATATTGGATATTGATATTGGTCCAGTTTTATTTAACAAACCCATTTCAATATGCTCGTTAGGTTGTTTGAAACCCAGACAAATCTGTTTTATGCTAGGACAAACCTTCCTTAAGCTAACTGACTGGTAGTGTGCAGCAACAGGTGGGGGAGATGGAGCTGGCAATATCTCCAGTCACTTTGGCTTATTCTCTGGCATTTCATTAGAACACTTTATGGCATAGATTTCATGTTGTGAAACCATTTAATACAATCATATACCAAATGCCACAAATTGACCCATGTCTTATCGCACCAAGTTACTTCAAAAAGTTCTTTGTAGCTTCACTAATTAATTTACTTTTTAAAATAACCTAAGTAAAAATAAAAAGTAAAGTAAGAATAAGTTTAAAAACATACTTAAAAGAAAGAAATGCTAATTAATTAACATTGATTTCAAAAAGTCTCTTGAAATAAACCTTTGCCAATTTTGCTACCACAACCGCAGGTTTAAACATCTTCAGAATCAAATGTGGACTTTGACCATTTATAAAGTAGTTTTATGAAAAAAAAAAACTTACTTTAATCTTAAATATGGAAGCATTAAAACCTAAGCCAGGACAAAGTAAGTACATGGCACGTCCTGCGGTTCATTCAGTGTCTCAAATGTGACTAACCAGCGCGTGCACTTTTCCTGACACGATGATGACAGCTTGGACGAGACAGGCCAGCACTCAGACATCACAAGTGAGACATTGCATAACTTGGTTTGTCGCAGTGACCTGAGTGGGTTGCTACATGCAGAAGCGCCCCGCCGCTGCAGGACAGAAAAGTGGGACAGCGTGACCTTGCTGCTAATCTGTCTGATCTCCCACCCCTCCTGCTAGTGAGTAACGCACTCCAGGAGATGCTGCGGAGTCCAAAGTAACAGACAGTTTGGGGATATTGGGACATATGGTGATTACATTACCCCTACCCGGGCAATCCTTCACCTGCTGATTTGTGTGGCTACAAATGACCAAAATCTCCATTAAGGATTTCCTGTGTTTCGCGGATTGTGGCTGCAGCCCATACAAAACACCCCCCTCCCCCCCCAAAAAAACGAGAATTTATTTTTATGAATATGAAGTTACTTTTTGTTGTTGGGACAGTTTCATGTGGGCAGCACAGTACAAAAAAAAGTTTCAGGGTTATTCTGCTGTATGAGAAATAAATCTGATTATTTCTAGTTTGGAGGGAGTGCAGCACAAATCCAGCAAAGATCATCTGTTTTGGGGTTTTTTTAGCAGAAAGCTTTTGTTATACAGTGTGATAGAGAATTAAGTTGCAACCTTCCAGGACACTTCAACCAAAACTTTTATGGATAAAGCAAATATTTTTCATGGATGGATGGAACTTCTAGACCGTGAGAAAGGTAAAAAAAAATGTTGGGAATTACAAATATGTTTTCTATGCTTGTCAAGACCTGAAAAATGCTTTTAATCCAATTCCTATCCCCAAACCTAACCACCCAAACCGCATAGGAACCTGTGAAGAAGGAGGAAGTTACATCAAACAAGCCGAGAAAATAAATAAGACATGAGAGGAAGCTTCAAGTGGGCTTCAAGGAGGCGGCCGTCAAAAGCCAGGCGAGTCTGTGACGGTAACAATGCTGCTATTTTTACAAGCAGTAGCAGCCGTGGTGACAGAGAGCAAAAGGGAGAAAAGAAAAAGCGAGTATGAGAAGGAGCAGAAACAGAGCTGAATGTGATCACCACCCAAAGCAGATTTTCTGTTTTTGTTTTTTTTTTTTCAATTTTAGAGGACAGAGAGGGATGTTCAGAATAAAAACAGGGACAAGAGACAGACTTTGACCCATTCACCAACCATGACCACCACAGCACTTGAAATGTGGCTAAAAACTGACTGGTTACGCATTGCAGAAATATGCACTAAACATGGGTGCTTCCTGTTTAGGAGAGAAACAAAGTGACAGTCGGACTTATAAAGCGACGTGACATTTGATCTGCATAATGACGCCCCTCCCTTTTGACCTCAACACCCTCCCTCACCCGTCCTTTTACTTTCATCCACCCTCACATCAGTCTCCATAACAAAAGGCCACAGTGATTCAGTACAACAGTTCTCAGTTACTCCCCAGTGACCGCAGCAGAGCCACAATCAAATTCAGATTTCCATTTTTAAAAATCATGTTTTTGAAGACACATCATACCAAATTTTTGTTTCTCCTCTCTAATGCATCATTAACAGGCCCCTCTTTAGGTTGCCTTGGACTTTCTCAACTCAACCGCCAAAGGAAGCCAACATCATTGAACCAACAAGTACCAGCAACTCCGATGGTCAGAATGACATATGCCTTGTAGAAAACAGTATGTTTTTTAATGCTCCGGCATATTCAGGAGAATATTTGGACTCTCATTGGGAAAGCAGGATAAAACCCAAAAGCCTATCGTGGCGTGATACCAGTGTGACGATAAACGTGACAAACTAGAATGTCTTGTGCTCGTCGTAAGAAGTGACGTTTTTCCTGCCTTCCAGTCAACGGACTGTGTTATGTGACCCCAATAGTTCTGCCCTGACTACCATTGTCCTGTGGACCTACCACTGAAAGGAGCCCAGGAATAGTGCAAATTGGTTATGGGCCTGTTTTACAATGGAAACAGACAAAATAGTGACGCAAACCACACCAACCCATGCCATACCAACCCGGTTCGACCACACAACATGCTGCCAGAGCTACAATAGGATAGAATAAAAATTTAGTTTACATCTAAGCTTATCCGTTTTAAAATATGTGGCAGGAATTGAAAACTGATGTTCGCAGAAACGATGGGACTGAGCTTGAGCAGTTTTTGCAAAGCGAGTGAGAAAATATCCACTTTCCAGATGTGAGGATGTATCATTTAGAGGCTTAAAATGCATGTAAGATCAGATTTTTATTTGCAAAAAAAGACTTCAAATACCATGTCCTTTCATTTCACAATTATGAACTACCTTGGTTGGCCTGTCAGATAAAATCCCAACAAAATACACTGACATCTCAGGTTGGAGTGAGACAAAATGTGAAAATGTTCAAGGTGCGTGAATACTTTGACAGGCTCTGTGGGGTATAATGGTCGACATGCGTTATTTTTAAAACAGAATCATCACAATTAATTCCTAAAAACCTGGGTAGACTGTAACAAGTGAGAAGAGGTAAAGGAAAACCCTTTATTGTAGTACTTAAATCCCAGATGTTTCAAATATCCCATTTTGGGGACTAATGCTAATGCGGAGTTTTCTATTCAGCCATTAGATGTGATGTTATATTTAGATCTTCCCTTGAGGCATATGTGGCTAATGTTGCAATAAGTGTGCATCATCACTCATCAGTTATTGCAAAAATTGATATAAAATAAGAGTAACAGTGCAATGTTGAGCAATGTGCATCTACAGGGGAAAAGAAAAAATCAACAGTAGCTCTTGACTGGAGTCCCCATGATGAGGAACAGTATGAGACGGCTCTCTGTGACGGAGATGCGTGTGATGCACAGAGTCAAGGCTCACTTTGCCTGCCAGAGTCTCTGCATACCCAGAGCTCGAGGCAGGGCTAGAGAAAAGTCTGATGCTCCTCTTCGGATCATTACACCGCCGCCACTAAACAGAGAGATGCTTTGAGTCAACGCTCCCGCCCCCTTCTCTCTGTCTTCGGCCTCTTCAATTTTCTCATCTCACTAGCCTGGGCAGAAATTGCATTCTTCTTTCTTACACCAAAAAAAATAAATAAATGAAAAAAAATACTCTCTTCACCCTCACTTAACTCCCCATAAAGGGACTTTTATCTTCAACTGCTATGAATTTATGTCTTTAAATATGCTGATAGCTACCCAAGTCTTTTTCGATATTTGTTTTAGCAGGTTTATTTACATTTTATGTAATATTTTTAATGAATTCTATAAACTGTATGGAGTTTTTTTTTAGGTCATGTCAGTTGATATTTCAAACTTGAATAAAACTCACAATAAAATAAAAAATTATTTCTCTTGTCTTTTCAAAACATAAATACCCAACATTATATAATTGCTTTTATTTATAGCATAAAAAGCAGCTGTTGTTAATGCTACTGCTGAAGCAACAAAACATAGATTTTTTTTTTTTTTAATTATGACAAAATTATCAAAAACATTCATTTATTTTGTTGGCCTACATGGATTTCAAATTCTCTTGAAAGCTAGGCCTGCAAATTCTTTTTATTTATTTATTTTTTGTTCACAGCAGGAACGCAGAGCCATCTCTAAGCACCTAGCTAGTATGGTTTGTGGATTTCATTGCGGTGCTGATCCCAGTGTTGGAAAAAAATCAAAAGGTCAGCATCTGTTCGAGGGCGGGAGAAGCTGAGCAGGTTCAGTAAAAATGCTGACAAAAGCTCTAATTAGGACTGTAGCCCAGCAGATTACCGCCAAGGTCGTACGCCACATACTTTCAGGAAATATTTAACAACCAGGCCAAGCATCATGACCAAGGATCCTCTCTATTGTGCAGTTTTGAGCTCCAGGTGGGGCAAACTGTGATGCACTTGTGTATTCAGACACCTTTCCGTTGGAATCAGCATCAAGTTCTGTCGAGTCAGACAAACACCACGAACCTCAGCATACAGGGAGCTCCTCACTCTGGCTGCAGTTGTGACCAGGCTCTGACCTGCACGCTGCCTATTCTCCCATACACAACGTGACATGACGTACAAACACTGCTTCATCAGAGCTCGTAACACAACCTGTATTTGCACCCCATCTCCATAGACGGTTCTGTCTGCTACCGTCTGGAATGAGGTAGCATTCTGGAATTCTGATTGACCCAGTCAATCAGAATTTCCAATTTTTTAATCGATTAGTTTAATTCCTCAAGCTTTTAAAGCACAAATCTGGAGAAAAAAAAAAGGTTTTGGCCTGAGTTGATGGAATTAATAACATATTTCTTTAATAAAATAGTTGTATTTGTTTGTTTATTGTGCTATGTAAATGAAACTAAATTCATTTAAATATTTCAGATAATCAAACTTCTATTGATGGACAAAAAAGCTGGGATATCTTTGATATGAAAAGTTGTTTGATCTGAAACCTTTTTGATATGATTTGCCACCTTCAGTGTAAAACGGCATAGTTCATATTTGCATTAATTTTTTTTAATTATTTGATAAGTATCAAATCTACACTGTCAAAAACAAGCTCCCACATGCACATATATACCTCTGATCACATCACAGAAAATAAACCGATCCGCTTTGTTACGATTTCCCACTTGGTCGTTAAGGCTTTTCCTTCAGAATTTACTGTAAGTCAAATCTGTCACCTGATCACTTCAGTTTATGTCTGTAAACCAAAAGAACATTTTGCAGACTCCTGCAGTTGAAATTCATACAGTATTCCCCAAATGAGTTTTAGTGTCAGTGTGCAATTTCTAGTGAAACAGAAATACTTGAAAACACTGGGCTGCGTCTATGAAAATAAAAGTAAGCCTCTCTTTCTGATTGAGGTTATTTCTGCTCACTAGGTGTTTCGGTGCTGCGTCCCTCCTCACCTTGATGGGCTCTAAGCTGAAGCGGATCTTCCTGGACGGGGGCGGGTCCTCCTCAACGGGAAGGCCAGGAATCTCCACGCAGCTGGACTCAGGCTCATAGCGCTCATCGCCCTCCTCTTCCTCTCCCTCCTCTTCCTCCTCGTCCTTCTGGCTTTCCCCGTAATCGTCCCCCATGGTGCTGCAGGTGCTTATGTTTGTGAGGTCACGTTCCGACTTGTCGTCCCTCTGAGTCCTGTCGTCGTTCTCGTCTTCCTTCTCCTCCACCTGCGCCAGCATCTCGTCGGTCTTTGGAGAACTTTTGACCTCTGCAGCATCTTCTCCGTTCTCCACATACCCGTGGAGGTCGCCTGTGCTGTTGAGCCCCTTGGCCCCAGGCAGATTTTCATGTTGGACAATCTCTTTGGCCTCCACACCCACATCCACAACAGTCTTTTCTCTTTGCTCAATGGACTCTCCTACATTACTTGAATGTTCCGCGGTGGGACATTTGCTAGCACTCTTGCCTCCATTGATGCTTTCGGATGGAGGCGTGACCCTTCCTCTAAGGCCCCTGGGCGCCCCCTCTCTGCCCTTCTGATTGCTTATCTCTTCCTCCTGGTGGCCTGATGCAAAGGCACTGACCCTCTTGGTGATTATCTTTGAGTTCAACACCCCCACCTTGGTGCTGACCCCCCTGGAAGGGAGCGGCGGTGTGGAGGAGAGCCGGTGAAGGTTGTTCCGCAGCTCAGCCGCCCTCTCAAACACAGCACTGAGCTGGCTCACCGTAGGGGACACCGCCTCGCTGGTGTCCAGGCTGTCCAGGGACTCTGTGCTGCCGTTAAAGCGAGACACCATGTCCAGCCTGCCATCCTGGAAGGCCGGGGTCTTGTCGGTCTTCAGCAGCACCCGGGTGGTGCTCAGCTTCTCCAGCCTCTCCTGCTTCTCCTGCTGCTGCTGCTCGAAGATGCGGCGGGTCTCCTGCAGCTTGGAGTAGCTGGGCGACGAGGCCCGCTGGTGCCCGTTCTCGGCTTTGGGGTCGAACTTGTTGACGCGCTCGGACACGGTGGAGCCGAGCTTCAGCAGCGCGCTGTGGTCCACGTTTTCATTCAAGCTGCCGGCTCTGGGCAGGGACAGCCGCACCGTCCTGGCGCCGTCCTCCGCCTCCACGTCGCCCCCGGTCGTGGTCTGCATCTGCTGGAACATGTTTTTAATGCGGTGCACGTTGGAGCCGTACCTGCGGCCCCGGGGGCCATCCTGCATGTCCCCGTTGGCGGCGCCGTCTTTGACCGGCTTCAGGGCCTGCATCCCCGCCTCGTACGCGTTCCTGTGTGGGGACGGGCTCCTGAGCGTGGAGCTGGTGCTCTTGGATGTGGATTCGGTCTTCATCATGTTCGGTCAGGCGTCGCGACGGATGCTCAGCGACCTCATGTCTCCCTTCCACTCCCCTCCCAAAATCTGTTGTTCCTCCACCCGGCGGCGGATCCCAGCGAGGTGGCGCCCAGCCCGGACTAAACACAAACAACAGATCGCATCAAAGGCCTGCCTGCATCCGCTGCAATTGTCAGAGAAAGTGAGCACGATGCATCTGTCAATAGCTCGCATGCAGACACGATGCAAACCTAAACCTCCTGGATATCTGCAGTAATCATTCAGATATTTGCACGGGGAGAATAAAGCGGAGATGAGCGGCGGATTTAACACAACTGACGACAGATTGCTTACGTTTAATCCCTTTTTGGAGGCAGCATCATTTTGATCTCTTCATTCTGTGAGCTGCAGATTTCTGGTCCTCCTGTAGCGGCAGACTGCTGCTGCTGCTGCTGCTGCATGCAGGAGGAAGCTTCCGGGTCATAAGGCCCGCCGGTCAGCTCCGAAATCCCCAAACACAAAGGAGTCAAACGCGGAAGGCCTAAAGTGACACAATCTAAAAAAAAAAAAAAAAACACAAATCATTGTAAATATTAATTATGAAAGCCAACAGTTAAATACTTTTATATGTAAATTGCAAGGCAACAAGAACATTTTAATGCTGTTTAAATAAGTTCCCTCTCAATGTCAGTGTTGAGTTGCCACCAAATGGAGCCTAAATGGGATCTGTTAGACATTTCTCAAAACATATTATAATTCTGTTTAATAATTAATGTATTTAAATACTTTTGTTGTGTATTTATTTATTTATTTATTTATTTTATCTTATTTTTTTAAATTAATTAGAACTTGCTTACTTGTTAGATTGTGGTACTTTTGGTTTTCCATAGAACTGTGAGAGAAAACGTCTCATTTATAGGTCTCTCTTGTAAATGAGACAACGACTCTCAGGGGATATTCCTGCATAAATAAATAAAAGATTAAAAGTAAATCAAACACTTAGAAATGGCACCAAGGGGAGGGAGGAGGGGGCGTCGTAGTAGCTACTGGTTTTACTGCGGCCTCCGCTTACAAAACAGGAAAAATGTGAAAGACTTTTAGTGGATACTATTCCTAGATGCTCCAAAGTCCCGTCTGTGGACTAAACCGACGGCGTTAGGACCCAATGACGTCTCGCTCACGTCAAACCCTCTCGACCAATAGCGCGCCTGTTATTTGCAGCTCAGATTGTTGCTTCCTGCATTGTGCATCTTCACCGACAGACATGTTCAGTGCTGCAGGCCGTCACTAGAAAGCATTGTCTTTATGTTCAGCTTTAAAACAGGGCTCACCAGACTCGGTGTTAAAAAGTTGCCCAAAGGGTTGTTTTCATTTCGAAGCTGCGCCATATTCAAGATGCATCATATATTAATTTATATGAGGAGTTACATGTTCTTTCTATCCTAAACTTGCATGTCAAGGCATCAGGTGACGACCAATAAGCAGTCAAAACGTACTGGAGTCAAGAACTACAGACTGACAAGTGACTTTATATTCTTCCTCCCTGGTCTCAGTATTTTGTTGGATCTGCTTTTAGCTTCAGGTCTTTTGGATACATCTCTCAGCTTTGTAGTTCTAGAAACTGAAATCTTTGCTCATTCTTTTTTTTTTGTACTAAATAATTCAAGCCTTGTTAACTTTGGTGAAGATCCAGATTTGGAGTCTATAGCAGGCTTTGATCGGAACCATTTCATTTCAACAGTCCTCAGGGTCATTGATCTGGTGGAAGATGAACCTCCACCTCAGTCTAAAATCTTTTGCTGCCTCTTAACAGTTTTCACATGTAGAACAAGCAAACAGACAAAAAAAAAAATGTGTTGTTTTTCCCTCGTCAAATATTCACTACAGTCCTCAATTTACAGACAGACGCCAGCACGGATGTTGTTAGGTGAGTGAGGCAAAAATAACTTTGGCGTGAGTTTAACTGTGGCAACTCCCCGCTTGCCCCCTCTGCATTTGGCTCCGTCAGTCAAAGGCCAAAAACAAGATGGCGGGATTCAGGAGCTGGCTTTTCATTTCAGCAGGCAAGTTTAACTCTGAAACGTTAAGTTTCATGTAGTTAAAGAAACCAAAAATGGGCTTCATGTCTTACATTTAAGTCTGTGTTATTGAATGGAAATATTACCCGTGATATCAGCCATGCAGTGATGTGACTAAACAACTGACCTGCTTTAGTCATTTTTTATGATTTTGGCAAATATTATTATTATTATTTTTTTAAATTATGTCTTGTTTTTGTTTTGTTTTACTTCCACTCAGTCTTCGCTGCCAGCTTGTGTGGGATCAGTGCCGAAATCAAATTGACCACTTCTGTGGGGAGGTTGTTTACATATGAAGTGATGAGAGAAACTTTCCAGAGGGACTTCGATTCCTACTCGCTAAAACTCTACAGTAAGTCTTGATGCGCTCATTTTTAACAATAGACAGCGAAAAATACATTTTTCTCACACTGCCACATCTATTTTTACATGGTCTACAGCCGGCGTCCTCCATGATGACCCCATGATTTTTAAGTGCAACCAGCAGTATTTTCCTGACCTCCCAGAGTGGCTCCGCTTCATCCAAAGGCATCCCAGTGAAAATGGCTTCCTGTACGGCACACCAACGTCTCCGGGAAAAACCTTCATTGAGGTCTGGAGTTTTTCTGTACCAACATCAAAAACAGCTAGAGACAATTAGAATGGCAGTAAGTGTCAAGCTGTCAAATCTGTAGAGATAAAATGTTTGGGCTGATTCTCCAGCAGCTATTTTAAGATTAGATTAAAAAAGAAAAAAAACACAACTTGTAAAACCTCTTTAAAGAAAAAATCTAAAAGTATCTCAAAGTATCTGTAGTTTTAATTAAATAGAATATATTAATAGATAAAAATAAGTTTTTCTGGTTAAGTAAAGATGAAAGCCACATATCTAGTTCAAACAGATAAACTCAAAATATGAGTGAAAACCATATTATTCATGGGCTTTTCAATGCTGTTTTTTTTAAACCTGGGGACTACTTCAATTAATGTTAAAACTCAAAAATGTAACTGGCAAGTTTGAATTTATTGCGTTTGTGTCAAAACTATAATTACAGACTCAAACATATGCATACACATTCTAATAATTGGGTAAATGTTCTATAGCAGATTTCAGAGAAATCACACATATTTTGTGGTAATCTAAAAACTTCTGGCTTAATTCTGTCTGGATATTTGATGAAACTTCTTGTCCGAACTGGTGGAGTTCCTTCTGGTTGAATTCCTGGTATATATTGTGTTTTTAAGCTCAGTCTATAAAAACTGTCAGATGACGGTTTAAGGAATCCATTGTAAGCCTCCCAGAACTAGGTTTAATGTGTGTGACAATCGGTCCCAAACTGAAAGTAAATTAGTTTGGATGGTCAGGATGAACTTTAAATTCAAATCTGTCATAATCTGTAAAATGTTGGTGGAAACCAGAGTGAAACCAGCTTCACATCGACTGAGTGAGAAGGTACCAACTAAGAAACCACTGAACTCTACAGAGTTCTACATTAAAAAAAATAGCTAAAGTTAACAGATTTGTCATTAATTTCCTCCAGATTTTTGCAGTCAACAAAAACAGTTATGACACAGGAAGAAACCTTCTCGTCATCAAGGCTGTTCCAGGTACGTATGTTTTTTTGTTTATGGAAGTCTACAGACAGCAATGTGTGAGGCAGGAGAATATGAGGAGATGTGGAAAAAAATAAAATCCAAGCTTTACCTAGCAGAGAAGATGCTGCCCTATCAAGCGGAGTTCTTCATCGAGCTGAGGGAGATTGAGAAGGTGCTGCCCTCTTCTGTTCAAAGTGAGATAAAGCAGGATCTGCAGAAGCTGTGGAACAATGAGGCGCTGGAAATTGTCAACATTACCAACGCCCTCGACCGCGGAGGCAGAGTTCCCCTCCCTCTTGCAGGACACTATGAGGGGTAAACAGAGTCATCTGTACAAAAGCCAAAAAAAAGCTCTGAAATCTGTGTTTCTGTTTATTCAAAATCTGTCTTGTCTTAGTGTGTATGTGAAGGTGGGGTCAAAGAAGTACTTCTCCAGGTGTCTGCAGAGGGTGATGACGCCAGAGTACCAAAGGCAGTGCGCAGCAGGGGACAAAGTGAAGGTACCTGGAGAATGCCACTTCTGCAAAATCCCCAGCAACTGCATCACCTGGTGCAAGACGAAGCTGGTAAGAGGAAAAACTCCCTTCACCAAGATCATCCCTTTAGTTGTTTTGAAGCATAATGTTTGAACTGTATATCAATAAGTAAATAACTAAATATTCATAAGATAAGAGATAGGAAAACATAATATTCAACTTGGCCTTTTTTGTTAAAGTTTTAAGACAAATGCTTGGGTCTAAACAACCTTCCAAATCAACTAAAGAATGACCTCCTCATAAAAAATAAAAAGTTTTGGAATCACCTACCCAGAGTTCAGACTTAAATCCAACAGAAAATATTTTGGGGTTATCTGAATGAAGCTGTATTTGTCACAATCTGATAGATATAAAGAATTTTACCAGAAGACCAAATGCTGAAACTAATCACTTCAAGAAAGTATTAAAAGTGTCCCATTATGGCATATTTCTTATTCTGAGATAAATTAGATGTATCAGATGGTAAGCCAGTTCTTTAAGTCCATTCCACAAGAAGTAAACACTTCGCCATCATTCCATGTTTGTTCCTCACAGTTACTATGACTAGATGTCATACTTGGTTGTCTCCCTCTGCAGTTTGACCGAACAAAGATGGAGCCTGCTCCGCCTGCTCCGACAATGGGCTCTGGAATATTAGAGGACGGGGGTTACTTCGACCCTCCAGAGTCTCCCCCGAGCAGAGACTATTTCCCAGATTACATTGTGACTGTGATTGTGCCCCTGATCATTGCCTTCCTTCTGTGTCTGCTGCTGGCCTACATCCTGTATGGCAGGCGTGAGGGAGTGTAAGTATTCGTTTTGAATGCCCAAACTAAAAATGAGAAATGATGGTTTACATTTATGTAATGTTTGTTTGTTTTTTTTTCATTTTGTTTTTAGTGCAAAAAGGAATGCAAAAACAGACAAGTAAGTAAACTTACTTTTCAAAATCTAAAAAAAAGAGGACGTGAACGCTTTTGCAAGATACAACACGAACCTCAATATGATGCTCTGCTTTCTGCAGCATCCAGCTGTACCATCAACAAACCATCCATGGGAACACTGAGGAGCTGAGAAGCATGGCTGCCCAACGAGGGGTCCCTCCTCCCCTCTCTACGCTCCCCATGTTTAACAGCCGCACAGGAGAGAGGGCGTCACCGGTGCAGTCAGACAGCATCCCTCTCATCATGGCCCAACAGTGAGAAACTCTCCTGCTAGCTGCAATTGTTCTGAGCTGCAACAGCCTTCCTAATTTCCGCCGTTTGATAAACACGTTAAAGTTGGTGATGAGTTTGTGTTTCTTTTGTTATGATGTCTCACTTTTCTGCTGTTCTCACAGGGATCCTTACAGTGACACACTGCCCAGGTAAACCAAATCACAACATTCACTTCATTCGCTAACACCGATAACTCCATTCCTTCTCATGTCGTCCTTGTTTGCAGGAAGTGATGTCGGTCAGAGATAAAGCATCTTTGAAGCTCCGCAAAGTAATTAACTTTGCTTCATATACATAAGTTTTGGAATGACCTATTTGCAGCACAATTAACCAAACAACCAGTTTATCATATTGTTATTTGCTGTTCATGATTTGTGCTTGTGTTTTCATTTTTTTTTTTTAGCTTATTCTATGTTGTTTTGTCCATTTCAAGACTTATTTCTTGACCTTTGAACTTGTTCTTTGTAGTAATCAAATTATTATGTTCACTATTATTGTCAAATGATCCCATCCTCTTGAGCGCATGAAGAATACTTTTTCAAATTAGGCGGATAAATGATACCCGCAACCAAAATTATTGCTTTGACATTAGATTGTCGTCTGCATCTAAGCATTCATATTCAGTCCCCGACAGAAACCTCTAAATAAAATCCAGTGCAATAAATTGTTAATTTATAAAAAGTGTTCACCAGTGTTTAATTGCATCATGAAGACCAGGGAACACAGCAGAAATATCAAGAACAAAGTTGTGGAGAAATTTAAAGCAGGGTTAAGTTATGAAACAATATTCTGAGCTTTGAACATCTCACTGGTTTAAATCTGTCATAAGTCTGACTGATAAAGCAAGGTTTTTTTTTCATTGCTCTGTATAACCTAATAATAAAATAAACACGTTTGTGTTTGTATTTTTGTGGCGCCATAGTTGTTATAGCACATAATAGCCACCAGGTGGCTGTCTTTTCCCTTCGGTAAAAACAAAAGCTTTATCTTCTTTAGACATCTTTGGTCTTCTGATAATGAAAGATATTCTTCTGCAGGAGGATTAACCAAGGTTGCAGATGCAGCTATGCCACTAGCAAAGCTGATGACTGGAGAATTTAAACTAAAAGTCATTTTTTTCAATCAGATGTTGGCCTTGTTTTCACTGCTGCTTGTCAGAAGCAGAAACTGCTTCACTGCAACACAAAATGTTTATGTAGCTTTTTGTCAAAGGCCTCGCTCTCTTAAGAGTATAAAACATGGTCTTAAATGCAAGACATAAATCTAAGTTTTAACAACAGTGAAAACTCTGCCACCAAGTAGACCACTTCACATGCTTTATTTCAGCACCCAAAATAATTAAAAACATCTTGATTTATTATACATGTACAAAATAAGTACAGAATCTCTCCTTGAAACCATGAAAGTCGGTCTGCTTCAATTTCCATTTTTAAGAAACTCTCTGCAAAAAAAGACATCAATGAAACATAAACAACCGGGAAGATGTGTGCTGTTCTTTTGAGTGTTTTTTCTTTCTTTCTTTTTTTCAAGGATATTTAAGGAGTTTTCAAACACTGAACATGTGGGCGGGGAAGTCACTCGCTTGTATCTACAAAGACACGAATTGCATGCATCACACCTGCAGCAATCGCCTCTGTCATCAAACCAACACTCAAAGAAGAAAACAATTGCACTGCATAGACAACAAGACAATGAGTGAATTTAGTAGCACCAAAGTTCTGCAGGCATTAGTGGCAACAATTACAGTATGAGAGTGAGAGTTTGATCATCAAATACTGATAACTGGACCTCATTGGATTAGTAATAGCACCTTTAAATGGTTTAATGTCCCCCGATAGGCAATTTCTAAAGAAAAATTGGGGGTGACTCTGAGGTAGCCATCTATATATTGCAGTGAAGGTAAGTTTAATTGTCTTGTTCTTTTGTTGGTCCAAAATTCAGGTGTTTTTCATATGTATTTAGATCAACAAGACACTCCACACTTTTTACAATTTATTTAACACCAGGAAAATGGTACATATCATTTGTTGTTTTCAAAGTCCTTCTGCAGTGGTAGGAAATAGGTAAAAAGTCACCTGATTCTGTTTTCTTTTTTCTCTTATTTTTAATCATTTCCTTTGGGGAAATTTTACACATACGTACATTATTTTCTTGTTGCCAGTGGAATCAAAAAGTTTTATTTAAAGTGTCCTTGTGTGGTTGGTTTTCAGATGAAGTAGCAGTCCCAAAAAGCATCTCAGGGTTGGAAAAAAAATGCAGACACCGTCTTCAGTGGAGTGGTTTTAAAGCATTGTGGACCAATGGCGGCCGAATGAGTTTTGGTTGCATAGAAAAAAAAGAGGTTTTAGAGATGACTGCTAGAAAAAAACAACAATGTCATGTCCATGTTTCTTTCATTTTTTTGGTTTTTTTTTTTTACAAGAAGCAAACGGGGCCAACTTCAACGCCAAATTCCTGATCGGGTGCACCAACATCCATAGGAGCAATGTCAATGATGGGCAGTCGGGATGTTTTCGATGTCTTGTAGTCGATGACTGTCTTGCCCCATGTGCCAGTGTGTGACTATAGAGAGAAACAGAAAGAAAAAACAGACATAAGTCGCTAATAGCTTAATAAATACATAGAGAGGAACAGAAAAATCAGCTATCCAACTGATATATTCACTTTTGAATTTGATTAGTCATAGCTGGTGGCCTTTCAGGAACGATTAAGTTGGACAGAAATGTAAAATCCAAAATTCTTTTAGATGAATGAACTGGAAAAACTTGATGCCGATGCTACTTGGTTGCACTAACAACACTTTCCAATTTTATATGGTGCCTCAGGCTCTCAACATCATTTGGAGACCCGGTTGCTCTCTAAGGTTTCAAAGTATGAAACCTTAACTGAGCTTAAGATTGTGTTTAGGATAAAATACATTATTTCATTTGACTCAACATTATAGTTTTGGTTGAAAGATATGAGGACGGTGCCTTCTACCAGATATTTCTCATACTTTCTGTGTGGAAGTTGTTACTGAGAGGAAGATTAAATGTCATTGCTATGTGAAATATCACTTAGGTCAAATAAATGAGGCCAGAGAAAGCACTAAGACAGGAAGGAACCTAAAACAAACATGTATTTTCTTAAAGATATTCAGACATGTCTAGTTTATTTAAGCTGCTGGACAGCAAGAAAGAGCAAGACTTCACTAGAAAGCAAGAAGACTAAACAAAGCAAAGGTGCTTTTTTTATTTCATTGAGCTTACAACTCATGTTTGTTTGGGACATACTTGATTGGAAAAGCTCAAACTTTCTCCAGGTAAAGCAAAAGAAAGTGCTACTTTGCTGCTGCTAGCGACACTAACCATGCTAGCTAGTAATGCTAGTAAGTTCCTATACGCATCGTCTTTGATCTAAATCTTATTCAGATCACAAATTGGCCATAAATTTGTGTGAGTGTATAAATGTGAGTCAATACGAAGACAGAGGGAACTTACCGAGCAGCCATCCTCGCTGACGCTGTATGTGAAGCGGCTGTTGCCTTCGGCTCTGATCTCGACATCGTTGGAGCCCTGGAGAAGGAGGGCCTTCTTCAGGTTGCCTGCTGCAGAATCCATGTAGGCAATGCTGTTCTTGCAGTGATATGTCACGTTCTGTGAGGCCTGGTTGGACATCAGGCGCATGAAGGAGATCTGGATGTTGACGTCCTCGGGATCAGCTCCCTCGGTGCCATACTGGAACTGTGTGACGGGTAGAAGCAGAAGTCACTTTTTGATCGTACTGACTAAAAGTAATCACAGGGATTTTGTGACTGCGACTCTCACCTGGAATCCACCTGTCATGGACTCGCTGAACCAGATGTGCTTCTTCTCTCTGAGGTTCTTGCTGAGGTACCAGTTCTTCATGGGGATGTTGGAATCGATGGGGTAGACGCAGGTCTCTCCAGTCTCCATGTTGCAGTGGACCTGGATGGCGTCCAGAGAAGAGCCCTGGTTGGGGTCAACCCAGTATGTGCCTGTAATCGAGAAAAATAAAAATATAAGGAGGGTTTCAGGTTTGATCAAAATCTAAATCTGGTAAAAGGTACTAAAAAAAAAGGTCTATGAACTCTGATCCTCACTCACCGCTCTTCCATTCAGGGTGGCACATTCTCAGGTCACGGCACATGCGAGCAGGGCTCTTCTGGGAGCCGTCGGGGCTGCGGATATTCTCGACCTTCTGGGTCAGGGTCTTCAAGGTGGTGTCGACCTCCATGTCACGGTCGCGCATCATGTTGGGGTCATCAGCGCGGTAGCCACCACGGAGAGGATCTGGGCCCTTCTCCTGCTGGGGTGGTGCGACGAATTCAAAGGCACTGCCAGGGGCTCCAGGAGGTCCAGGGGGTCCAGGAGGTCCAGGAGGACCCTGTTTAGAGACAAGACAGTAATGAAATATGCAGACTTACAGCAGGGGTTCCTAAGGGCTTTTGTAAAAGTCACCCAGACATCTTAACTTGTCCCTAAAAGACTTCTTCCCAATGGAAAATGACTAGATTTGAAGAGGCCATTTGAAAAATCTTATATAGCTTCAGTTTCCTTCTGCTTTCGCAATGTTTACACCAATTTACTAGAAAGGTTTCTAATAGTAATGAAACTCACAGAAGGTCCCAACTCTCCATTGCGACCACGAGGTCCAGGGGGTCCGATGGGTCCGGGCATACCGTTCTGACCGTCCTTACCAGGGCTGCCGTTGTTTCCAGATGGTCCCTAAAATGAAAGACAAATCATTTATAAGCTTAACTTTGTTGATTATTAGTAGAGTTGATGCTTTGAGACGTTATCTTGAGACAATGAAGGAATTCCAAGTACTTTTGCTTCTTAGTAAAAGCTTTGTGGTATATTCAAATATTGGCATGGTGACGCAAAGCAGCTGGACTTACTCGGGGTCCAGCGGGTCCGGAAGCACCAGCGGGTCCTCTGTCTCCATGAACTCCCTGGTAGCAGGTAAAGATAAAGATGTTTTCATCATAATTAACATCATTAAAAGCTTTAAAACATCAATATGTGAGTAACTGATCAATATAAAGTGTTCAGTAGTGTGCTAATGTATCGAATATGATTGTCATGTCATGATATGTGGAAATGAATGCCTAAGGTATCATAAATCTCTTAGAGGAGATATGTTTTTTTTTGTTTTCCAGCAATGTATAAGTGGTAGTAGAGACTCACAGGAGGTCCAGGCAGACCAGGCTGTCCGCTGAGTCCTCTGTGTCCCTTGTGGCCTCTATCTCCAGCCTCACCAGCCTCTCCTCTGTCTCCCTTAGCACCAGCAGGGCCCTGAAAATTCCCAAAGATGCCATGACATGTTAATGCACAACTCTGAGACCTAACATGGATAACTGGGATTCATATGCTATAGATTGATGAACTTACAGAAGAACCACGGGGCCCACCAATACCAGCAGGACCAACGGGACCAGCAGGACCCTGAGGAAGGAAATAGGTTTAATACAAAAAAAAAAGACACACACACAGAAGTTTGGGACAAATTTAATTTAAAAAAAGCACCAGCATGAATGGGGACTTACACTCTCTCCGCGTTCACCGCTTTTGCCGGAGGGGCCGACACCTCCGGGGGCTCCAGGAGCACCAGGAGGTCCAGGGGGTCCAGCCATGCCACTCTCACCACGGTCTCCCTATAAAGCATATGTCTGTTAGCCAGGCAGCTAAGATCTACATTTTCAGACGTATAAGGAAGAGTTCTCCATTTGTAGATATGACCCTTTTTAAAGAGTAAATGCTCACCTTGGGGCCAGGAGGACCGTCACGACCAGAAGCACCATCATGACCAGAAGATCCCTGCAGAGGAGCAGCAAAACTGGTTATTCAAAACTAATGGAAAGGAAATATCAAACAATAGTGATTTCAAGCTTCATACCTCACGACCAGCCTCTCCGGGGGCACCAGACAGTCCAGGGGGTCCAGCAGGTCCAGGGGGTCCACGCTCACCAACAAGGCCAGAAGGTCCCTGCTTACCAGGCTCACCCTAAAAACAACAGGGAATTGTTTTTTGTCAGGCAGGGAAGTGCCTAGTGAACGGCTTTAGAGAGTTTAAGTTAAATTTAGCACTTACATCAAGATTTAGAAAATAAGAACAGATGTCGAGAATACTCACAGCGGGGCCAGGGATACCAGAGGAACCACGCTCTCCACGCTGTCCAGTGAGACCTACAATACCTCTCACTCCAGCAATACCCTGGGGTCCAGGCAGACCGGGGGCACCCTAAACAGAGGGACACGGCAGTCAGTGGGGTTGAGTCATGCGCAAAACGAATGGCGGTAAAGTGCAGAGTACTTACAGGGGATCCGTCAGAGCCAGGGGATCCCTTTTCTCCACTGGGACCAGGAGCACCGGCAGCACCAGACTCACCAGGGCGACCAGCAGGGCCGGTCTCACCACGGGATCCTCGGGGTCCGTCCTTTCCAACAGGTCCGGAGGGTCCAGGGGGTCCAGCAGCTCCCTAGAATCACGCCACAAGGTCACAGTAAGACAGAAGAACTCCATTAGCTTTCACTCTACGGCCATGTAGAAGCTAATTTACGTGATGATTCTAAAACTCACAGAGGGGCCAGGGGGGCCAACTCTGCCGGCAGGTCCAGGGAAACCAGTAGAACCCTATGGAGACACACAGATATGACGAGACATTAAATTTAACTGGAAACATAAAGTGAGAAAATTTAAGCTAAGATACTACAGGAGATATTTTCTACAACAAAATATGATAGGCTATTGTCCAGTTTTTGGTTGTTGAATTTTGTCTTTTGACAACTGAATTTAAATAGAAATAGAGAAATAAATAAACTTTTACAATACATACAATTTTTTTTAAATACTTCCCAAATTTAAAGGCAGTTGCTATTTCAGTACAAATTATTGAAAGAACCTTGCTAAACCCTATTGCTAAAATTTTGAAACACTTTAATACAGAACTGGACTGTCCTGCATCAGAACAGACCCCATTTTTTTTTGTTGTTTTTGTTATCAAAAACTCAACAAATCAGGAGTGCAAATAAAAAAGGCACATAATCCAGAAATGTAATCTTTTGCCATATTGGATTTCATGGAGTCCACGTGTTTCCTAGCACTCCTGTATTATTTTTCTTTAGATGAAGAACCACTAGTTACAGGTATGTTTTCAGGAATTGCTCTATATTTGCACGTTGACTTACAGGAGGTCCAGCACCACCACGAGCACCTTTGGGTCCAGTAGCACCAGCAGGTCCCTGTTGAACAAAAATGTATAAAAAAAAACTATCAGAAAATAAGACAGCAGTTATAAAAACCTCTTGAAGGACACAATGTCACGTCAATACATTGCTGTTTAATTATATTATTTTATATTGGGTTACATGGTTACGTGCTATTTATGCTGAATGAAGAGTGACAAACCTGAGGACCGGAAGATCCGACAGGTCCAGGAGGTCCAGCAGAGCCGGCGTCTCCCTTTGGTCCGGTGTCACCACTCTCTCCCTTGGCACCAGGCTGACCATCAGCACCCTGAAATGGGAGGAAAAGGTAAAAAAATAAAATAAAAAATTGGAGTCCATGTTTTGGTCGCACATGAATTCAGTCTGTACTCCGATCTGCATTTTACTTACAGGAGGTCCAGCGAATCCAGCAGGTCCAGCAGGTCCAGACTCTCCACGCTCACCCTGTTGGAGTCATCAGTAAGGTCAGTTCAGTCTCTTTGGACATGCTGCATCCCTCATCATGCACTGAGGTCTCACATTCTTTTTAATTAATCAAGGCCACTGCAGCAATCTAAGGACGTTGTGTTTAGAAAATAACTTACAGGGGAACCACGAGGACCAGAGGGTCCAACGACTCCAGAGGGACCAGACTCTCCCTAAAACCGGAGGAAAAGAAAGTCAGTAGACAAAATAACAATAAATCATAAAAACAAATACAAGACACATTCACTTACAGTATATATGAATGATGCAGTATGTTGACAGACTAAATTTAGAAATTTGTCTGAGAGTGCTGTAATATATTTTTTTAATTGCTCATCAACTTGAACACAGTGATTATTACTGGTCCTAAGGAGTCCCTTGGGGGTGCCATTTTGAGATCCATGCTCTTCACCCTCTTCATAAATCATCTTGGTGATAACATCCTAAATGCTCTTAACATAAGCAGCAAAAACCTTCAGACTTTTCCAGTCTGCCTTTGATGTTCTGGTAAGATTATTGCAATTGAGGTTGGCATTCAATGCAGAAAAATAAAAATAAATTCTAAAATGGCAAAGAGTCTAAATTTCCTAAAATAAACATTGTTTAAGGGCAAATTGAAAATTCTAATCAGTAAGAACGGTTAAGGCATTAAAACTGTTTAGAATTTACAATTTAAGACCAACATTGTTTGGATTTTTACACAATTATGCTAAATATTAGCTTTGTTTTTTGGGGATACTGTTGTATTTATGATTGTTTGATTGCAATGTATAATCTCAACCTGGATATAAGAATATCCATGAATAAAAATAAAAATAGTGTAATAAAATAATTGGTGAGGAGAGATTTTAGTTGCACATGGTGCTACAATAGCAGACTAGTACATTAACTATGCTTTATTGTTTATATTGCAACATAAATTACATACATTTGCTGTTTGTTAAACATAGTTTAAGAGGATTCAAAACAATACCATATTTAGATTGTTTTTCTGTATATGTGAGAAAAAAACAACTTGAGAAGCAGATGTAGACTGGTGGAAAGGTTTGAAACCAGATACATGCGGATGAAGATAAACATTACCCTTGATCTTACCTTCTCACCCTGAGAACCAGGAGGTCCAGGAAGTCCAATAGCACCAGTCAGACCACGCACGCCATCTTTGCCAGCGGCGCCGTCAGAACCCTTAGCACCACCGTCTCCCTAAACAGAGAAAAGTGTCGTTGAACAGTTGAATGTGAAAATCAATGCTAGCTGGACTAACAAACTGCAATATAAATGGATTTTTTTTAAAAAAAAGGAGTTAAGATTCTTCAGTGATGAACTCTTAACACAGTTTAGGGTTAACCGGGTTAACCATGCTGGTCATACTATTATCCAGGCCTACTGGTGTATATTAGAACCCCAAGTTTGACACATTTATTATGATAGTTCATAACAATTATAACAACAAATTTGTTATTATTGTGACAACAAAAAAAAAATTCCAACAGCATATCTCCATTTCTAACATCTAAGAGTGATATTATTTAAATGCCAATCAATAAGTCAGTATAACACTGATATCTTGACTTTATCAGAGGCATATTGGGTTACTTATTAAGTTTTGGAAATATTTTTCAAAGAAAGATAAAAACCCATTAGCTTACACTAAGTTTATACAATGCAAATATTACAAGAAAGTAAAACAAAGTGAAAGTTTTAAATGCTGTCACACAGCAGAATTAACCTATCCAAATGGTTTGGCTGTTATACTCACTCTCTCTCCCTTTGGTCCAGGAATACCGGCAGATCCTCGCTCTCCAGGCATACCCTGCATACCAGGGAGTCCCGCACTACCGGGGGCGCCACCAGCTCCAGGCTCTCCCTGTGCAGGGAAAAAGAAAGAAAATACATTTTAATCACCCCCTATATAGGACTCGGATGAGGCAGATCAGGACTTTGGAGACCGAGTGCAGTTTGAAGTTTGTTCTTAGAAGTTGCAATTTACTGAATTTACCCCGTTGCTGCCCCCAGTGGCAGGCATTGTCGCAATCTGTGAAGGGTTTTTACAGAACCCGCACCACAGCAGGGATGCAAAACAAACGGGAAACTCCAGCTCACATTTACAGATATCTGGTAGATCTTTGTAGAAATGCTCAAGTCTTGCACACAGTAAGCATTTTACTGTTTATTATTCTCCAGAGATTTTATATGATACCCCATTTCCACTGACTGTTGTTGACATGAACATTATTTTTCAGAGTCACACAACTAAGAGAAGATAATAGAAAACTCATTTAAAATGCTAATTTTCAGACGCGGTGCAAAATGAGCCGGTGGTTTGATCGATATTTGATCAGCATGAATGTGGATGCGCGTTCCATATTTTTCTGAAAAACATCAAATGAACATCACAGGCTGAGCTGAATAAATAGGAAGTGACACCCATGTGAACACACTTGTTTCCCTAGCATACCTGTTTTGTTCCCAATAAAAAGCTTAAAAGGTAGAAAATTCCCCTTTTTTCTACAAGAATCAACAGGATTCTCCAATAATCTCGTTTGTCATTTTGGTTTTGGTCTCTGCTTATCAGAGGCTCCCATCACGACCCATTTTAACATATCCTGGAGGTTAAAAGCCATTAATGGTCTCACTTAATATATATCAATTTATTTTAAATCCAGACCCAGGGTGTTCACTTGTTGCATTTTTTGATTCCTATAAATCAGAAACATCTGAACTGTATTTCCCTTTCCTGATATTTGCAGGTGTTTCTGCTGTTTACTGCCCTTAATCTACATATTTCACAGAGGCCAAGACTCTTCCAAGTCTGAGCTGTAAAATTTTCTGTCCAGCTCTTTTTATTTTTACCATACCTTAGGTCCATCGTTTCCACCAGCACCAGGGGAGCCACGGGATCCAGTTGGACCGGCAGGCCCGGGACCACCACGCTCACCAGGGAAGCCTCTGTCACCCTGGAGGAAACGCAGAGAAAGCATTAGGCTTTTTTCTGTTTACTGTAAATATAAAAACAGGATGTCCATCAGAAAAAGAGGGGCTTACTCTGGGTCCAGATGGGCCAGGTGGTCCGGCCTCTCCAGGAACGCCCTGATCAGAAGCAGCAGAAAGAGCAATTATTGTTGGGTCTAATTTTGCTTTGTCCAAATGATTTGTTACCAATAGTTCAGATGTAGCCATGAATGGTGCAGATCATACCTGCTCGCCAGGCTTGCCACTCTCACCAGTAGCACCTTGGGGTCCAGGAAGACCCTGCACAATAATTAAAGATGCAGTTGAACGTATGAATTATAAAGTGGAACATATATCCAAAGACAAACCGACAAAAAAACAAATCATTTTAGATGATGGAAGGCTTCAAAAACTCACTTGGAATCCTGGTGCACCAGATGGTCCCTGCTCTCCTTTCTCTCCAGCAGGTCCCTGTAATCAGAGATTGGAGAATTTTTTTTTATATATTATTGTTTTATATTCCTAATAAAAAAAGATCAAAATGATCTTTTTTATGCTTAAAAATAATGGAGGCAAACTGCTTACACCAGGTCCAGAAGGTCCGGGAGCTCCAACATCACCATCTTTACCTGGAGCACCCTGAACGGAAGAAGGTCAAAATATTTATTAAATGTTTCTGCGCTCATATTTCAACTTCAATTCATTTATGTTTGTTTGCTTTATGGTATGGCGCAGAAAACACAATTTAATGCAGACTTTCCAATCTAAAGCACGCTTATTCTGATTTAGTCCTAACTTCAAGAGGTTCAGTTAAATCCATCTAATTTATCATCACTTTAGAGTTCATTGAAAATAGTAAAATAAAATAAAAAAGCCTGTAGTACTTACAACTGAGCCACCAGCTCCACCAGGTCCTCTCTCGCCAGGTTTACCAGATTCGCCCTGGTCACACAAACAGAGTTCACACACTCACAACCCAAGGATACCA